>NC_143588.1:36133174-36294134 GCF_048544385.1 Mastigoproctus giganteus
TGAAGCTACTGGTTATATTAGTATTAATTAGTGGCAAACAATGCAAGGAAACAAGTTTATACAGTATCAGCCAAAAAACCCTACCTGCATCATCTCTCCCTTCCCTCTAATTATTTTCTAATACTTCTTTAAATTTGTTCAAAGTACCCACTTCCACTATAAAAGATGAAATTTGTTCCAAAAATCAACTGCCTGCTGGTTGAAGGCAAATTTCTGCCCATTTTCCAGTTTAAATTTGTTTCCACACAGGTGAGTGCAAATTTTAACTGGAATGGAATTTAATCAAAGAATGAGTAATGATGCCATCAGCATATAGTATACTGAATATTTTAAACCTTAAAATTTTAGTCAGGTCTATTGTAGGTATCTAGTTTCCAGATTCTACAATTTATGAAACTCTGGTATTTCTAGGTAAGAATCTTTTTGTGCCACTCACTAATTTTGCTGATATTCTTTCCAATCTATCCCAACAAATACAAAGGGATAAGGAGGTGATTCTCCCCTTGTATAAGGCAATGGTCAGGCCACACCTTGAGTACTACATACAGATGTGTTAGGCTCATTTTAGGAAGGATATAGAGTTGCTAGAACGAGTACAGAGAAGGGTATCGAGACTGTTCAAGGGAACAAAGGGGTTCTCTTATGAAGAAAGGCTTAAGTTCTGCAAATTGCAGCCTTTGGAGACTAGGCACCTGCAAGGCAATCTGATTGAGGTGTATAAGGCCTTGAATGGATTGTGCAGGCTTGATGCTGATGGGATTCTTCCTCTTGCTCGGATTACAAACCTGAGGGGGCATAGATTCAAACTGGGGAAAGACATAGATGTACGGAAGTTTGACTTTAGCCGGAAGGTAGTTGATTGCTGGAACAAACTTCCATCTGTTGTTGTGGAAGTTGATAGCTTAAATAAATTCAAGGCAGAACTACACAAACATTTGGAATGAATGGATCAGTGAAATGGGAAGGGTTTTTTTTTTTTTTTTTTTTTTTTGCTGATGCATATAAGCTTGTTTTCTTGTATCATGTGCCTCTACTAATGCTAATCTATATTCTTTCTCAAATGATGTTTCCACTAAAGATTTTGCTTAATCTGGTTTCACTTGTATAATAAGATAATCAACTCTCCTCCTTGTCCGTGCTGGAAAAATACCTCTCACTGACTGAGCCTTATGTCAAACTACAATTACCTTTGCCAAGATTTGTAGAATAGATATGCGAAATTTGCCTTTAGCCAGAGGGTGGTTAATTGCTGGAACAAACTTCCATTGTGGAAGTTGATAGGTTAAATAAATTTAAGGAGGAACTGGACAAACATTTAGAGGGAATTGTTTTGTAATTTTTTTTTTTTTTTTTGGCTGATGCTACATACGCTCCTACACTTGCTTTCTTGCATCACATGCCTCTACTACTACTACTACTACGATTAGTCGACCAGACTGGGGGCCTCAAAAGAAAGACCCTGGCATTCATCCACTTGGCCAGAGTAAGTAACAGAAATAAGTTAGAATCAATACAGGGGAATATACTTCTCATTATTCTCATTATCACCAGAGCATGCTGTACAGTAAGCACACTGTACAGGTGCTGGCTGGCACTCTCCCACTTTAATTGGAAGTAGCAAAAAAATGCTTATATTATAGACTTAAAAAGGGCATGCCCACAGAACTTTTGAGGATAGCCTTTGATGCAGCCAACATCATCAAGGCTGAAAGGAAAAGAATATCCACAATGCTCCATGAGCTATGCCAAACAAATTGGGAGCAAGAAACCAGAGGTCTGGTTACCAAAAGGTTTCTCCCACAGGTGACAGTGGTTAACCCACAGCTACCAAAGTGGTACACCCTTTGACACTTTACATTGACAGGTCACAGCTCCCTAAAGGCAAAATTAATCTCCTTAGAGCTGACTAATGACCCAAACTGTACCTGTGGCAAGAGTGAAGACTGGGCACACACACACTCTAGATGAATGTATAATTTGACATCCCCAGAACCTAGTTAATAGCACAGATTGGTCCCTTCCCAGTGGAGAGGACCATCTATTCATAATGGAAGAAGGAAATTATAAAACATTCACAAGCTTCACACAGAAAGTATTCACAATGCTTAGATTTATCCAAAGAAGGGCAATTCAGCCCCCAGCAGTTCAACAGTAATCAACAGCCAAAAATGCCCATGTCTCCGACCACATCCAGAGAACGACTTTAAAAAAACTGTCTGGATAGCTGTATGCAGCACCCTGACAGTAACCTAATGAGACTAAACTAGAATGACCTGGGTACCCCAGGACTGTCCTGCCACCTGGGGCCCCACACCAAATAAGTAACCATGTAGGGGAGGGAGATTAGCTGAAAAATACTAATAAGCTAGTAGCAAGGGAATGCAGTGTAGAATGAAAGAGGATAAAAGAAGAGTGAATGGGCTGGGAACTGAGTGAAAGAGAGAAGTAGGAATTAGAGTAAAATGGAATAAATGGTAGTTTTTGTGAAAGAGATTGACCCAGTATGAGAGCAGGACAGAGCGAATGAGTGTCATGGTAAATGGGATTAAGTGAAGGAGTGAATGTAATTGGCCGAATGAATATAAATAATAAAACTCACATTAATTTATATATACTAACAAAAAATTATTACAACACACACACACACACACACACACACACACACACACACACACACACACACACACACACACACACACACACACACATTGCATCCCCCACCTGCAAAAAGCTAGGCCTGCACCTCAGCTGAAGAATAATAGTAAGTTGAGGTGCCCAGAGAGTGCAACACAGAAGGAAAGAGTTGGCCAGTTGAATGAATGAGAGTGTAAATTTGTGAGAGAAAGAGTAACCATAAAATGTTATAATTAAGTTGAATGTACACAATCCCTAGTTTTTGTTTTCCAATAACTTGCTTAACATTAATCATTATGTATTACATTGCATCCCCTCCCCCCGGTGTGTGAGAAAGATTACGAATGAGTGGGGGGGGGGAAATAGATATAACTTAAGAGAAAATGTAAGGGGGAAAAGTTAAAAAAATTAATATAAAATGTAAGGAAAAAAAGTACAAAAATAGAATGGAAATAGAGCGTGAATGAGGATTATGAGTGCAGTAAATCTCTCTTCAACCCCCCCCCCCCCCGAATAGCATGAGGGGCGGATAGCCTAGGTCCCCTAAGCAAGCAGACCCATGCCGTGGCTACTTAGCCTGCATGGTGTGGAATGCTGACATGGCCAGTGTGGGATAGAATACTAATGCAGGTGCTCCTACATACAGAGGATGCGGAAAGGTCAGGGAATGACCACCGCATATACCGGTGCAATATGGCCTTAGTTGCTAATGCTCCTAAAAACCAAATAACAAAACAAACAAGCTCCTACATAGGGATCCTTCCCTATGTTCTTTCATTCCTACCACTTGGGTTGGTTGATCTCTCACTTTCCCCCATTCCCTTGGCTCCCCAACCTGGGTTGGCGAAAGAGATGGGGGAGTGGGTTTTTTTTTTTTTTTTACTATGCTCTCCCTGTCTGTAGCCTTGGCTGCCACAGGGTTCACCTGCCAGTGCTTTGCACTCCCTGCTACCTGGCCCGCCTCTTCATGGCACTGGGCAGTAAACTAGAAGTTTTTATGAGAAAACACAAGGCTTTTAGGCTGAGGCCAGATGAACAACACACCCACACACTAACACTCACTAATCTACATAAATCTGGCCTTTACAGAGTTTTGTATTCATCGCATTGCTTGATGCAGAGTTGTGGGGGGGGAGAATCCCTGACCACATTACAATTAACACTATGCGCTATACACTGTACAATTACCTTTGGGTTATTTTCACTCTCCTGTACCTTGAGTGTTGGACCATCTAGTTGGCATGCTATTCTGGAATTAATGCTATCCAAGTGCATTACATTACGTTTCTCTATGTCTTTTTGCTGTTGAAAAACCTGATTCCTGTTGTTAACCACCCATTCAACCTTTGTATATCAGCAAACTTTGACTTTAAGCCTGATATTCATTCATCAGATCAATAATAAATATTAAACACAGTAAAGAGTACTTAAGGACTTGTCTAAATAATATTAGTTCATGAATAACAGTGGTTATTAACTTTTTTTTTTTTTTTTTTTTATGTGAACCCCAAACACGAGAGGTATCAGAACCTATAGTACTTAGTACTGTGCTTGGGTTGAAGGTTGAGAAGACAAAAGAAGATATTTGTTGACATTGGACTAGAACTTCTGTAGATTGTAATTTTCAGGAAATACATATGAAGGAAGGTTGTTCCAGAAAATGGCAGTTGGATGAATAAATGAGGAACATGAAAAGTTGGTTCTGTGGGTTTGAAGTTGGACAGTAAATGGATGTTGGCTGGTGGCGGCACGTGTTCGGACTGTTTTGAAAGAGAGAGCGGGAATTATAGAAGCCAATTCAGAAGAACAGTGCCCATGGAAGTATCTGTAGAAGAGGCATGCAGCAGAAAGAGTGCGTCTATGCGAAAGCGAGTGGAGAAACTCTGTTAGAGATGAATCATTAATTAACCTAATTGCCCTCTTCTGAATGGAATCAAGAAGCCTGAGAGAGGTTTTGGGGGCACCACCCCAGATGTGGGAACAATATTCCATGGCAGGGTGGATTTGCGATTTATACAGAGTGAGCAGCTGTTTGGAAGAAAAATAACGCCGAGAGCGAAAGAGAAAACCAAGTTTTTTAGATTCAGAGGAAGCAATATTTGTAATGTGCTTGTGCCAAGAGAGATTAGAAGTCAAGGTAATCCCCAAAAGAGATATATCATTTTGCCTAGAAATCGGAGTGTCACTAAAGATAAGCATAGGAGCAGAAGAATCCTTTTTGCGAGATATAAGACAAGACTGAGTTTTAGAAGGGTTGAAATCAACTAAGTTGTCTTTGCCCCACTGGAGAATTACCTGAAGATCGGCATTTAAAGAATTGGTAGCAGATTTTCGAGAAGTTAAAGCTGATTGAGCAGGACAAGGTTTCTCAAAATGAAAGTTGAATTCAATGTGCTATCATCGGCAAAACTATGGATAGGATTTCCAGTCAATGGAAGAAGGTCATTGATATACAAGAGGAAAAGAGTGGGGGAAAGAACTGAACCTTGGGGGACACCGGCATTAGTGGAGAAGTTAGAAGACAGAGAGCCATCTACCATCACCCTCAGTGAGCGATCAGTGAGAAAACTGGATAACCAATTACTAAAAACAGTTGGCAAACCATAAGATGGAAGCTTGTTTAGAAGACCTTTATGTCAAACACGATCAAAAGCCTTTGAGATGTCAAGAGCAACTACTTGTGTTTCACCGAACCTTTCCATTGAATTAGTCCATAAATGGGTAACATAAGCCAGAATATCACCAGTGGATCGACACTGACGGAATCCATACTGGCGATCGTTGATCATACAGAAGGTTTCTAGGTGGTTTAAGAGTTGGCGGTTAATTGATTTCTCCATTACTTTAGAAAGAGTAGAAGTAATTGCAATGGGACGATAATTGGATGGGAGGGATTTGTCACCCTTTTTAGGAACTGGCTGGATACGAGCAAATTTCCAAGCAGAAGGAAAAACACCTTTGGAATAAGAAAGTGAAAAAAGGCGGCAAAGAATAGGAGTAAGTTCAGGAGCACAGGTTTTGAGATCAAGTGGAGAAATACCATCAGGACCTGGAGCTTTCTTAGCATCAAGATTCATCAAAATCCTTCTGATATCCTTTTGATGGAAGACCATAGGAGGCATTGAATGGAACGTGTTGGGAATGGTGGGAGGTGTTTTACCAAGATCATTAATACATGAGCTGGAAGAAAAATGGGATGCTAGCAGGTCAGCTTTATCCTTGGCTGAAGTGACAACAGAACCATCTAGTTTGGACAGAGGTGGGAGCAGAGACGGGCAAAAGTTGCGGCCAATAGCTTTGGCAAGAGACCAGAATGCTCGGCTACCATTAGGGCAAGAAGCAAGTTTTCTACTCTAAGCCTGTTCAAACTCTAGTTTGGACTGATTAATAACTGCTTTACAATTGTTGCGAGCTTTGGTGTAGGCAGAAAATGAAACTGAAGAATTAGAAACAAGCCAATTACGATATGCAACATTCTTCTCTTGGACAGCCTTAGCACATTTATTGGAAAACCAAGGTTTAGATAAAGGACGAGATTTTAAAGTAGAGTGTGGGATAAAGGATTCCATTCCTGCAAGAATAATTTCACTGACACGATCTGAGCAAACGTTGACATCAGAAGTTTTGAAACAGTAATCCGACCAAGGAAAAGAAGTCTCGCAGGTCATCCCATTTTGCATTCTTGTAATGCCAAAAAACACGAGGTTGGGAATAGCCATGAGATAAAGGTTCCATTGGAGAAGAGACAATCACTAAGTTGTGATCTGACGTGCCTAAAGGACCTCTCACTTCAACCGTGTACTTAGAAGGGTTGTTTTTGAAAAAAGATCAAGTGTATTGGCTGTATGATTAGGATTGTCCGGTATTCTTGTAGGTAAATGAACAGTCTGTGCTAGGTCATTAGTAATTGCAAAAGCCTCAGCATCTCGACCTGCTGGGTCGGTGTGACTAGAAAACGGAAGCCAGCTGGAGTTGTGAATATTAAAATCAAGAAGCAAGTTTTCTACTCTTAGCCTGTTCAAACTCTAGTTTGGACTGATTAATAACTGCTTTACAATTGTTGCGAGCTTTGGTGTAGGCAGAAAATGAATCTGAAGAATTAGAAACAAGCCAATTACGATATGCAACATTCTTCTCTTGGACAGCCTTAGCACATTTATTGGAAAACCAAGGTTTAGATAAAGGGCGAGATTTTAAAGTGGAGTGTGGGATAAAGGATTCCATTCCTGCAAGAATAATTTCACTGACACGATCTGAGCAAACGTTGACATCAGAAGTTTTGAAACAGTAATCCGAACAAGGAAAAGAAGAAAAGAAGTCTCGCAAGTCATCCCATTTGCATTCTTGTAATGCCAAACAACACGAGGTTGGGAATAGCCATGAGATAAAGGTTCCATTGGAGAAGAGACAATCACCAAGTTGTGATCTGACGTGCCTAAAGGACCTCTCACTTCGACTGTGTACTTAGAAGGGTTGTTTGTGAGAAAAAGATCAAGCGTGTTGGCTGTATGATTAGGATTGTCCTGTATTCTTGTAGGTAAATGAACAATCTGTGCTAGGTCATTAGTAATTGCAAAAGCCTCAGCATCTCGACCTGCTGGGTCTGTGTGACTAGAAAACGGAAGCCAGCTGGAGTTGTGAACATTAAAATCACCAAGGAAAATTACCTCACAGTTAGGAAAGTTGGACTGGAGAAAGTCAAGTTGCAAAGAGAGGAAGTCAAAGAGCTCCAAGTGATTAGTGGAGTTGGGAGAACGGTAGAGACAACAGATGAATTTGACACAATGAGGTAGAGAGATTTTAAGCCAGAGAAGATCAAAGAGAGGAGATTCCAAATTGCCAAGTCTCTGACAGGGAATATCAGAACGGACATATGCACAAGTACCACCTTTGAGGCGAAAGGAATCATACAGCGAATAATTTGGGCATCTGAGATTAGCAGTAGTTGAATCAACTGATAACTGAGATTCTGTTAGAAAAAGTACATGGAGCTTGGCAGACTGCAAGTGGAAATGGACATCGTTGAGATTAGAATTGAGACCACGTATATTTGTGAAATGAATTAGGAAGTCCTTGGGAGGTTTAGATCTTTTCGCTATTTTTTAATAAAAAAATTCATAACCATAAAAGTGTAAACATGAAATTAGCAGTCACTTCCATTTTCCATTGCAGAAAACAGAAGAGAGTGCAAAATTTGAATATTGCATATGTGTATATACATCTTCTTATTTGTTGTTATATTAGCAGATAATAGCAGAAATGTGCAGAATCTTCTATTCAGTTGACAAAGAAGTACAGTAAAAAAATATAAATGCAAAATTATTAGGAACTTCGATTATCATGTAGATAAAATTAATCAACATCCAGAATTTCAAAACTGCGCATGCATAATATTTTTGGTAGTATATGGCATACACAAACATTATATATTACACACACACACGATAAACAGTAGTTTAATAAGACAAACACTGAAAACTAGACGACTTATTCACAACTGAAGCTCTTCGTGAAATAATTACAATACGAGTTCCAGGTAGTAGTAGAGGCATGTGATGCAAGAAAGCAAGCTTATGTAGCATCAGCCAAAAAAGAAACCATTTCACACATCCATTCCCTTAAAGAGTTTGTCCAGTTACTCCTTGAATTTTTTTGAACTATCAGCTTCCACAATAACAGATGGAAGTTTGGTCCCTTTACTCCCTCGTAAAGTGTGCAATTCTGCCTGGGCAGAATTGCACACTTTCAAATTTAACCCTAACTCACGACTTTTTTTCAACATTAACCTGTACTTATTATTATTAGCCATATGGTGCAAGGAAGCCTGAGGTTTATGCTGCACCAGCCAAAAAAAAAAAGTCCCGCATTATGCTGAGAGAGAGAGAGAGAGAGAGTCAGAAGTAGAAGGGAATCATCAAGAAAGCAAGAAAAAGAAGAATTATGATAACCAGCTCAGGACCCTGATTTTGCCAAGCTGATACTCACCATATGCACCACGAAATAGTCAAGATAATCTAAATATAGAAGAGGAACACTGATCTTATACATTGTCTTACCAAAATATTAGAACTCGTACTTAATAGTACTTGTTAAGTAAATCTGCAGGTCTCCTACTCCTAATGTCATTAATGCCAACATGTACAACACCCTTTGTGTCCTCAAAAGATGACCTACATCATCAATTTTTGCTCCTGACAGACATACCCTGGTCCTATTGCACCTATCCTTTTTACACAATAGATTACCCGTTTCCCCTGACAATGAAGTCACTGAGAATAACTATCTCCTGTGGGACCAGCTTGCTCTGTCTGTTGTGTTGCCTGATGCACAAGAGTGAGCTTTGACATTCAGTTGGGCAGCTGAGAGATTGATGAGGGCATTTACCCAACTATTCAAACTCTCTTAGAACTCTGAGTTGGCACCTAATTTCTTGACACTCTCTGCACCTAGCAAACACAAAGAAATTCTCCTTGTCTAGATAATTTTTCACAAGTTGCACATTTTTGTAAGCTGTGATGTGTTGGAGAATTGCCCCCCTCGGTTCTCCCCCGAGTCACAGCACTCCTGGTTTTTTGCACCCGTTGCTTTTGCTGCTCTAGCCTGGGGCATGATATCCAATTGAATACTATTGATTAACAATGAAAATTAATAAGGTTAATAAATTTAATTAATTAAAAGGGTAAAAACAACCCTTTCAAGTGTGCCCACTTTTTTTCTGATCACTTTTTTTTTTTTTTTTTTTTTTTGTTTTTTTTTTCAGCTAATTATTCTGGGAAAGCAATATAATATTCATCACAAGGCTTAGACAACTGATGCATATCCTTGAACTAGAATAGCATGGACACTTTTATTTTCTTTTTTTTTTTTTATCCATAAGATTTTATTTGTTATTACTTTTGTGAAACAGACTAAACCAGTAATGCAACTTCTAGGAAATGGTTTAACTGGTACAGCAGTTGTTTGGTGGATTGTAAAATTGGAAAAATAAGTGTGCTGCATCTGTCAAGGTTCTTTCACACAATTACTTTGTGAAAACCATAAAATGTCACTTCAAAAACAACTTGAAGAAAACTGGATCTGTATTTAGGAAAGTAGAGGAAGTTTCTGTCATTAATCTTCAACAAACAAAAAAATGCAACAAACTGCCATGTTAATAACCATACTCTGTCTCCTGCCTTCCAACCATCCATCTATCATTGCCACTAATCCTAATACCATGCTGTCCCAATTTGTACTTTGTAATTTGTAATTTTTCTTTCATGTGGAACAGAATCCAAAGCTTTACTTTAATATAAGTATATGATGTCAAAATTATTTTTTTTATATCCAGTTCCTTGGTGACCACATTATAGTATCTAATCAGATTGGTTAAACAAGATCTCCCCTTAACAATCTGTGCTGCGATTTTCTTATAACTGCGGCGCCTCCATAGCCAGGTGGGAAGGAGCAGCAGTGCGTAGCACACGCTTCTTGATTAAACCGCGGTTCGAGCCCATCACCACCAAATACGGTGGATGCGGAAAGGTCAGGGAATGACCACCGCATATCCCGGAGCAATATGGCCTTAGTTGCTAATGCTCCTAAAAAGCAACTAACAAACATCTTATAACTGCAGCCCCGTGTGCCAAGCGATATTAGTGACCACAGCGCCTTTCCAGAGTGATTATCTAGTACGCTTAACTGTAAATATGTTTCTCTTGAGTTTCGAAAGTCCGATAACTCCTGAATATTATAATTAAATAGATATAATCAAATACTATAACCTAGAAAGGAAAGCCACCTTTCTTTAATCCCTCTTTTTATTTTTAGTTAATACTAACCCTTTCCTTCGTTTGGGTCACTAGGTGGCACCGTTCTTGCCTCCACGTGGCAGGGCTGGTAACCTGGGAGAAAAAGACAATCTCCCGGGGCCAAAAAGAGCATATCATGAGTAAATCAAACTCAGACTTATGAGAATGCAGTTGGCAAGCTTTATCCATTTAGAGTTCAAAAGGAATTGGAAAGTAGAGCAGGATCTCCGAAATCCGTAAAAAGACTCAGATCAGGAGATATTCTCATTGAGACATCTAATGCCAAACATTCTGAGCGACTTCTGAAAACTCATTTCTTTGCAGGACTCCCAGTAACTGTAACGCCCCACAGATCACTAAACACCTCTAAAGGAGTGATCTCAGACTGGGACTTACTAGATGTATCTGAAGAAGAAATGCTAGAAGAACTGAAATAACAAGGAGTTATTCATGTCAAGAGAATCTCCACCAGAAAAGATGGCAACCTGATCTTGACCTTTAATACCCTGAATTGTCCATCATCCATTAAGGCCGGATATTTGCTATGTAATGTCAGACCCTATGTCCCAAACCCGCTACGGTGTTTCCGATGCCAGAAGTATGGACATTCCCAAACAGCTTGCCGGGGAACCCCTACTTGCGCAAAGTGTGGTTCAATCGAACATGATTGCGAAAACTGTAATGCTCCTCAATCAGTATGTCCAAATTGCAAAAAAGATCATTCCACTTATGCTAGAATATGTGAGCGCTGGAAAAGTGAGAAACTTATCCAGAAATATAAAACTGAGCATAATGTTTCTTACCAAGAAGCAAAAAGAATCATCTCACCACCAACTCATGCAAACAGACCTACGTATGCCCAAGCCACCAAAAAATTCCAATCAACCGGAATGCAAACTGAACTAACAGTACCCCCAAAAGAGTCTTTCTTGAATTATGTAAAATCTTTGTACAGTGCAACTCAAACCCAAGCAGTCAATACACCAATTACCATACCACAAGAAAACATCCACACTCCGGATCAAGGACTCAAAGAAAAACATATCCTAACTTCTAGTCACCAACAACAAATGGACACTAAAGAAAAATCAGCAGATGACCCTGTTCTTCAAATTTTTGTTGAAGAAGACATGGACACCGAAAGGCCTTCCTTCCCAAAAAAAGATAAAAATAAAAGTGAAAAACAGAAAACCTCAGCAACCTGAAAACGCTCAGAAAGTCTAATAAGAGACAAACAATGAACAAATTAATACAGCGGAATTGTCGTGGATTCCATGCCAATATCGATGACCTATATGATCTTTCCTGTAAATACTCACCAATATGTATCTGCCTTCAAGAAACTTATTTAAAACCCCAAAATACACCAAAACTGTCTCGTTATAACATTATTAGAAAAGACAGAACCAATGGGAATATCGCACATGGTGGTGTAGCCATTTTAACAAACCCACATATTGCTACCAAACAGGTCTCACTGAACTCTCCCCTCGAGGCAATAGCAGTCCGTGTAGCTGCTGACATCCATATGACAATCTGCTCCTTATGCATCCCACCAAGCTATACCTTCCAACAAAATGATCTCAACAATCTTATGGCTCAACTCCCAACACCTTTCCTCATTCTGGGAGACTTAAATGGTCATCACACTCTATGGGGTAACAACAGCATCGACCAAAGAGGAAAACTAATTGAACAGTGTCTAGACAATAACAACCTCTTCTAAATGACAGTTCACCTACATACGTTCACCTTCCTTCAGGAACAAGCACTGCAATAGACTTATCTATCTGTTCAGCAACCTTATACCCTATTCTAAAGTGGACGATAAACAACGATCCACTACATAGTGATCATTTCCCCATAATAATTGAATTACTTAATAAGACCTCTCATCATCCTACTAAAATTCCTCATTGGCTTACTGATAAAGCAGATTGGTAGTCCTATAAAAAATTAACCAAGCTCGATCCCGAAATAATCCAAAATTCCACAACTGATGAAGCAGTTGACTATGTCACCAAAACGATATTACATGCAGCAGAACAAACCGTACCGAAATCCTCATCAAAATTACCGATTCATCCAAAAACCTGGTGGAGTGATGAATGCCTTGTGGCTAAAAAAGAGCAAAGCAAAGCTTGGAATTCTTTTCGCAGGAGTCCAACTACAACCAATCTCATTCAATATAAGCGTGCTAGAGCAAGAGCGAGATATGTTAGACGCTGCAATAAAAAGGCTGCTTGGATCCGCTTCACTTCAACTATCAATCAAGCAACTCCTACACATAAAATTTGGAAAGCAATCAGAAAAATGAGTGGTAAATATAAAACAATACCTCTACCCATCATGGAATGGAGAGGGCAGAATGTAAATAATCCTGCTGGAATTGCCAATATACTAGGTGAAACCTTTGCAAAAACATCAGCAATAGAAAGTTATACACCGACCTTCAGAAGATTAAAAACAGGTTTAGAAAAACAAAAGCTAAACTTCTCTTCAAAAGGAGATGAACAATACAACTTACCTTTTACCATTCACGAATTACATAGAGCTTTGTCAACATCTAGATGCAGTGCTGTAGGACCAGATAATATTCACTATTCCATGATACAGAAACAAAGTACCGAATCATTACAGTTATCTATTCAATAGACTCTTCCTGGAAGATAAATTCCCTAATCAATGGCATCATGCTACGGTCCTTGCCTTCCCTAAACCAGGTAAAGATCCTACAAACCCCACTCATTATAGACCAATCGCCTTGACCAGTTGCATTTGCAAAATTCTCGAAAAGATGGTGAACCGCCGACTGATCTGGTACCTTGAAAATCTCAATCTGCTACATTCTGCACAATACAGTGTCCGACAAAACAGATCTACATTAGATATACTGGTCAGACTAGAGAATTCCATTCAGAATACATTCCTCAGATCGGAACACCATGTGTTAGTCTGCTTTGATATCACCAAAGCCTATGATTCCACGTGGAAGTATGGAATACTCCGTGAATTACATCACCATGGACTTCGGGGTCACCTCCCGGTTTTCATACAGAATTTCCTATGCAAGCGTACATTCCAGGTTCGATTCAAAACCTCACTGTCCCAAGTATTTTCACAAGAAGGAGGAGTTCCTTAAGGCTCTGTACTCAGTGCTTCACTTTTTATAATTGCAATAAACACCATTGCTGGACAAATTCCAAACACTATTGATAAAGCACTGTTTGTAGACGATCTTAGTATTTGGTGTCATGCTAAAAATATGAATACTATTGAGAGACAGTTGCAAGTGGCAATAAATAAGATCTGTTCATGGGCTCAGACTAATGGATTTCAACTTTGTCCGGAAAAAACATTTTGCATCCATTTTTGCCGCCAACGCAAACTCCATCCCAATCCAGAGCTTCAACTGAATTGCCAACAAATAACAGTTCATCCCAGCATACGGTTCTTCGGAATCACTTTAGACCATAAACTCACTTTCGTTGAGCATATCAAAAGACTAAGAACATCATGTCAACAAAAACTAAATATCATCCGGGTTCTCTCTGCAACCAATTGGGGAGCTGATCGCCTTACTTTATTACGGTTATATAGAGCATTAATAAGATCGAAACTTGACTACGGAGCACCAGTCTATAGTTCAGCAAGACCTAGTGCCCTTCGCTGGCTTGACCCTATCCATCATAGTGGAATACGCGTTGCTTTAGGGGCATATCGCATGTCTCCAACACATAGCTTATATGTTGAAGCACACGAACTCCCCTCTCTCAATCAGGCGACAACAACTGATACTACGTTATGCCTATAAAATTAGATCTATGCCAGAACACCCGAACTGGCCCATACTTTTCACATCACAGCACAGTAGGTTATACCAAAACCGCCCTAATGCTAATCGTCCTTTGGGTATGAGAATAAAACACCTCTTAGAAGAATTAAATTTAACCTTAGACAATGTGGCACATAGCCTCCCATCCTCTCTTGCTCCTTGGAATATCATTCCACCCTCATGTGACTTACATCTGCATGAATGGAATAAATCTACTTTGCATAGAGAAAACTTCTCGCAACTATACCATGCAGTAGTGGACCAGTTTCCCAGCTTTTCCATAGTACATACTGATGGATCAAAGAATGATATCCACGTTGGAATCGCCGCAGTTTTTCCAAACACCACATTAGCTTATCAGTTATCACCTGAGTTTGGTATATTTTCCGCCGAACTAATAGCAATTCAGGTTGCACTGAATCATATTGAGTCCTCTGATATTAACAACAGTATAATTTTCACAGATTCTTTAAGTGCACTTCAAGCAATAAAAAACACCATGAACATCACCCACCCAGTCGTGAAAAGAATAGTCAGCTCTTTACATAGCTTATCAGAACTTGGAAAAAACATACATTTCTGCTGGGTACCAGGACGACATATGGGAATTCCTGGAAATGAACTAGCCAAATCAGCTCACCTACCACCCTTGAAAAAGTGGAAAGTGCCTCATCAAGACTATCGACCAATAATCCAGGAAAAATGCATGTGCCAATGGCAGTTATCATGGGAAAATCGACCTAATAATAAACTTCGAAGTATCAAGCCAAACCTTGAGCGATGGCCTTCCAGCTTTACTTCAATCCGACATCAAGAGGTAATATTGGCTCGTCTGCGAATAGGTCACACAAATATCACTCACGGTTACCTTCTAAGAGGAGAAATACCCCCTCAATGTCATTACTGTAATACAATGCTCTCAGTGAAACGCATTCTTGTTGAATGCACAAAATATACAAGAGACCTAGTGCACTTTCTTTGCACTTCAGCCACAACAAAAGATCCTACACTTACCTCACTTTTAAACAATGAAACAAATGTCTCAAGCATATATAACTTTCTCAAGATGATTAAAGTATATCACCTCCTTTAGTTAGTTAAAAAAAAAAAAAAAAATTACTTTCTGGTTTCTTTTTTCCATTTTCTGTAATTGAGAAGAAATGGCATGCATAATTATCATATGTATGGCACACTATGGTCATAGTTGCCGATGCGCCCAATAAATCCTGAAACAAACAAACAAACAAACAAACAATCCTTATAACTGCATTCCTGTCAAGATAATCCTTCATTACTTATTTAGCCATAGAAAAGCATACAGGTTTGTAATTACTCACTTTGCCCTTTGATCCTCCTCTCTACCATTTTTAAATAGATAAGTTTGCACATCTCCAAATTGTAGAGGTACTCTTATGATTATGGCTAATGGTATACTTATCTAATGTACTGCTTCTTTTAATATAATTTGATACATTCTGTGGCTCACAGGTGCCTTATTTACTTTTATCTTCAGCAGTTTCTCTTCCACTTTCTTCATTGTTATCACGGAATCATCTAGCTTCCATTTATAACTTGGTATATCTCTGGTATTGCCATCTCCAAAAATTTCTTCACATGGATAAATGTAGATGCAAAATAAAATTTTTATTCAGTTTGTCAATAACCAGAACAAAATTCATAATTAATGGAACAGTGTGGCTCATCTCCTCACTTCTAGTATTAATAAAGAAAAATTTGCAAAGAAATTCTTTGCTACTTTTTCTTACATTCTTAGCCAAATATATCTTGTAATCTGTCTGTTTAATTGCCTAATTGCAGACTAGTCATGCTATAGATTTCCGTATTCCCTGATAATTTAACATCAACCCATGCATTTTACTTCTCTGCTTCTGGTCTCATCATTTCATTTGACACCCCTTAAAGTCTAAACTTTGAATAGTATCACTATATTAATATGAAAAGATGCTATAATTACTTCCCTTAATGTTTCCATTTTGAAATTTGTGTCTGTTGACAACATCAATTTGTCCAACTGAAAATAATTTATAAAAAATTTCCAGGACTGTTGGAGCCACCTGTGTAAAAGCAAAATCCCTTCCCTTACACTTATCAGTAATTATATCTTTAAATAAATCAGTGGACTAAGCACTCCAACTTAATGGTTCCTTTATCTGAAGATTTTTAATGCATAAAGAGTGAAGAATCACTGCTGCTAATCATATCACTTGTATTGTTTAATCTTGTTGCCTCTCTAAACACGATGATATAGAATTTCTGGATTGGTCATTTGTGTAAGTGACCAACCCGGAAATTTCAGTCATTATTGGGCGCCTCCGTAGCCAGGTGGGCAGGAGCAGCAGTGCGTAGCACATGCTTCTTGATTAGACCGGGGTTCGAGCTAGTCACCACCAAATACGGAGGATGCGGAAAGGTCAGGGAATGACCACCACATATTCCCAGAGCAATATGCCTTAGTTGCTAATGCTCCTAAAAACCAAATAACAACAATCAATCGTTATCTGGAAAGTTAAAATCTCACATGAGAAGACATGCTAATTTACTGGTCCCCTCTATTTCCTCTATTTGTCTTTATACTTTTTTTTTTTTTTTTTTTTCATTACTCTCATTAGCCATTTGGTCTGTACTTCTCTGATTTTCCACACCAGATTTTTTGTGTTTTAAAGCAGCTAACCATAATAGAGAAGGAACCCCAGGAGCTCACATCTGGTGAGTATAGGCTTGTCACAACCATGGTCCTGAGCTGGATATCATCATACTTCTGATGATAATAATTTTACTTCTGACTCTCTCTCTCTCTCTCTCTCTCTTTCTCTCAGGGTAATTCCGAAAAAATTTTTTTTTTTTTGGGTTGTGCAGCATAAGCCTCAGGCTTCCTTGCACTATATGGCTGGTAATAATAATTATAACTTTGTAAGAGTTTACCTGTGTTAGAAGAGGCAAAATGTTAGTTATAAAATGACTAACAAAAATGAAATAAAGCAATATTTACTAGTTATAAAATGAATAGCACCAATATGAGTGTTCGTAGATACACTATCGTATCCAGGTATCATCGTAAGGGGAGACATGATGACCAGGATTTTTTTTTTTTTTTTTGACATAGACCTAGGAACACTTATATGAGGTTTGGGGAATATGCCCCTGCATAGAGTTTCCTATTGGATTTCATGCTACAAATAGTTTTTTTTGATCAAATAATGCGTGGTGTGTTTTTTTTTTTTTTTTTTTGTACTTGAATGTAATTTTTAAGTGAGTTGAATTCTGTTGTACATTCCCAAGAAAATACATAATGGCATTGTACAAATAAAATGCATATTATACAAAGCACATATTTGTGGAAACTTAATTAGATTTTTCATTTCTAATGAGATCTGAACTAAAAGTGAGAGAAATTAATTGAGAATAATTTCTTCTTGTTTAAGAAGAGGCAAGGAAATAATTTCCATCTATAACAGCTTTGACTGTGGTTCAAGTTGTGGACAACAGAGAATCTACTAATTGAATAATTAGTTTTTATTATTTATTTTTGTTCTAATTATTTCTTGTATATGTCAGCTTTCTTCGGCTGAAGTCATAACCTTTGCTCTAAAATTGAAGAAAATGTATTTAAGAAATCTATTTTTGTTAAGAAAAAGTGCTTAAAGTTGTTGAGTTTATATGTAATGTATCTTTTATTTCAATATGTTTACTAAGTTTTGTTCATTATCTAAAGAAAATTATGCTTATTCTTTTATTTTGTTCAAAGTGTGTATTTGCATATAAATTAAATGCACAACCAATCTTAACAGAACTCGTGTAAAATAGGAATTTTTGATACACATTATTTTGAAGAAT
Source organism: Mastigoproctus giganteus (assembly GCF_048544385.1). Taxonomy (NCBI): domain Eukaryota; kingdom Metazoa; phylum Arthropoda; class Arachnida; order Uropygi; family Thelyphonidae; genus Mastigoproctus; species Mastigoproctus giganteus. The sequence goes on from NC_143588.1 coordinate 36,151,289, forward strand.
AAAATTTGAATGGCAACCCCAACTCTGAGTTTTTGTATAGATATATAATATATAGGCTGTGTTAAAAATGTGCATATATATGACTTCATTCATTACCATGAGCTTGAACAAAGTAGTTGTTAAAAATAAAAATAAAAAAAAAAGTTATTGCCCCAGAAAGAAATTGGGATGACAACTCTGCAATATGTAAATGAAATTTATATTTTGCATGGCAGTTTTCATTGTCAGCCATTAACTCATCACAACATCACACTATGATACTAGATTTTGTCCCACATTTAATAAAAACATAAATGTGGCAATCTGAACTGGCCCCTTTTTAAAATGCTAAAAAAGTTTAAATTTACCGCTGACTCATAAAGCCGTTAAGCTTTATGAGTCAGCTGTAAATTTGACACTTTGTATCCAGCTTTCAAGATTTGAAAATATCACAACACAAATTGCAGTCTGTTTGATCAAACTTTATTGTATAAGATGAACTGTCCCAGCAGCCAGATTCATTGGAGTCCACTGCACTGTTGTTGTATGGCCATGAATACCTGAAGAGTTTGCTGATTAAATTTTTTTCTGGGACACAAACCCTTTTTTTTTCTCTTTTCTCATTCTTATCCATCAGAATGCCAAATATTAGCTTAATTTCCTTACTCTCTTTGCAGCCTATGCACAAAATAATATCCTATTTGAAACAGCCCGAGAACATGCCACACTCATGAGATTGACTCACAGGAGAAATTCCTGCGGCAACTCCCCCCTCCTCGTCATACTAACATGAATCGTTTTATCTTTGCTGAATCTAACTTTAGTTACAGCTAAAAAAAGTAAATTAAATTTAGAGAACTATTACACTATATACTTAGTTTGTCTAATATTAAATATTCAAGTTTTCTAAGATGTTATTTGATGAGAGCCGTGCTACAAGATATTTTGGAAATTATACTGGGTAAATCTGAAAGGGTCTAGGTTTTTCATATTTGGTCTGATGTTGCACAGTTTAAAATTTAATTTTGATTGCTTGATTTAACTTAAAATAAATAAATTAATTATTTTTATTTTAGAGTACTGGCTGAATATACCGAGAAGGGAGAGTTTAAATGCTTTGCTGTTTTGAGCAACATGGGCTTTAGTATGCTTGTGAGTGACCAGCTGACATTTGTGGGTGAGTTGTCTCATCACCTTTATCATCTACATAAATTATAATAAATAAATTTAAAATATATGAATAAATGTGATAAAATGTAAAAATGCAAGGAAAGGATAATTTTCAGACATAACAGTTTTGACCGGTTCAATCTGTGGACAACAGAGAATCTGCTAATTGAATAATTAGTTTTTATTATTTATTTTATATATCTTGTATATATCTCTTTATATTGACACTAGTTCCCAAAGCCATATAAAATATTCAGCATTTTCCCCAGTGTCACTAGAATAGAAATATGAATTACAAGAATATAACAAGACATTATAATTCCAAACTACTCTCTTTTGATGTGAAGGCCAAGGTTCTCAACAATTCACAACATAGAATTTTCAGAACCGAAATGTAATTTTAAAATGTGCAGTGCATTGTTTTCAGAATAATAAAATAGTTCTATTTTTACCAGTGTTTTTATACTTCTTGAAAAGCATTAAAAGGCAAATTTCTTTAATAAAAGTCTAAAGGAAAAGTAACCATCGTCACAGAAGTAAAGCCACCTTTTGTTAAATTTTCCAGTTATTTAAAAAGACTAACCATTAATCCACATTTCCAACTGCTTGATCACTAAGTGCCACCATGCCTGCATCCACATGGCAGGGCTGGAAACTGAGAGTAAAATTCTTATCTCCCAGTACCAAAAGAAGCAAACATTTCTTATCAGTTGGCTTGTCTCAGATGAAATGAGTAAACAACATGATGATGATGATGATGATGACAGTTCCATCCAGGCTTCTGTGAAGTATCAGACTCGGTGATACTTCACAGAAGTATCTTCTGTGAAGTCAGACTCATTTAAAAATGCTTTGTAAGCATAGCAAACTCTCCTGAAGTTGTTTGGGGGCAGAAACAGGCAACTATTGGTACAAATGGTCAGACAAACGTGATTCGGAAAAAAAATTCAGTGATTACGATACATGCAGTGCCTGCCACAAGCATGATCAACTGGTTCTGTCGGCGCCTCCATAGCAAGGTGGGCAGGAGCAGCAGTGCGTAGCACACGCTTCTTGATTAGACCAGGGTTCGAGCCCGTGACCACCAATTACGGAGGATGCGGAAAGGTCAGGGAATGAACACCTCATATCCCCGGAGCAATATAGCCTTATTTGCTAATGCTCCTAAAAATCAAACAAGAACAACAACCGGTTCTGTCAAACAGGGCCCCACGTTCAAATGGTCTAAATAATATTTTCCACGTCTATCAGGAAGCCTAACACCATCTTAATGCCTAGTTACCCACATTATTGCCACTCCAACAGTGCTTGCACGAGTCGAACTGAAAATTTCTAGAAGTAGGGTGCATACTTCATTCTCAATGTATGTTTTGTTTGATATCGAACCTAATGCATTATTTAAAAATGTACAATTTTTATGTTATATTATATGCACTTTCAATAATATCTGTATTGTTTTTAACTTCTGGAGGTAAGGAAATAACAAACAACACCCTGCAAGTAATTCTGGAACAGGGTCCTGTAATTTTTGGGCCGGCCCTGCATACATGCTACATTAAACACTTGGAAAGATGTAATAGCAGAGTTGACAAGATAGGCACTATTCTCACTCATAATGTGATGAGTGAACTATTCTCACCCATTAACTCATTTAGTGTACCACTGATTGTAATCATACATCCCCAACCCAGCTAGACTTGGGGATGTATAAATTTCAATAATATGGACACTCCCCGACTGTCTATAGAGGGGTAGCCATTTGCCATGTCATTAGCTCTAAGAAGCACACTCCCATTGACTGCATTGTTCAAACAACAAAATGTCCAAACTGTCTAGGTAAATATTCTGCATATTCCAAAGACTGTGGTTAGTAGAGAAGAGTAAGGAAAATCCAACATTATAAAATTGCACATAATATATCGAAACAGTACACCCCCATTTTTTTCTTCACCCAATTATCTGATTAACTTTTTGAGATTTTAATGAAGTTTTTCACAGATAAAATAATGATAGATAGTAGGATGTTTATTCATAAAAGTGTCTATATAATATTGGGGCGCCTCTGTAGCCAGGTGGGAAGGAGCAGCAGTGCATAGTACACGCTTCTTAATTAGACCGGGGTTCGAGCCCATCACCACCAAATACGGAGGATGTGGAAAGTCAGGGAATGACCACCGCATATCCCGGAGCAATATGGCCTTAGTTGCTAATGCTCCTAAAAAGCATATAATATTGGTGTGAATACACCATAGATCACTCTTAAAGGCAAAAAACTATGTTTGTAGTGTCAAAGGGCATCATTTTATCTGTATCTCATATTATGCTCCTCTTTCACGAGTTGCAATGTATTGCACTACCTCGAATAAGTAATGCTTCACTAAAAGAGAAGACTATTGTTACTTATTCTCAGTTACTTATTCACACCAATATTATATAGATTATTTATACTCTTAAACCTTTGTTGCATTTAGTTTAACTTATTCATAAAAGTATCATACAAGATGTATAATAGCATCATAGAGGCAAAATTTACCTTTATTTTAGGATATCATACACTGATGTGCAAAACTTAGGACCAACACTGTTTCTAAAGGGTACAACCACAAAACCTTTACTTAAGGTACTCTTTGCTGATGAGAGTAGATTCTGTCTCAGCAGCGATTCTGGACGTCAGCTAATCTGGCGAGAGGTTGGCACATGGTATCACCCCGCAAACATCACTGAAAGGGATCTATATGGCCGTCAAGGTGTTATCGTCTGGGGAGGTGTTATCTTGGATGGACGTGCACAGCTCCAGATACTGGAAGGTGGTACTGTAACTAGTGCACTCTACTGTACTGAGGTAATCCTTCCCCGTGTGCGTCTGTTCCGAGGTGCCATTGGCCCCTAGTTCGTGTTTATGGATGATAATGCCAACCCCATCGCACTGCAGCTGTTGATATGCTTTTAGAAAGGGAGGACATTGTTCATATGGATTGGCCTGCCCATTCTGCCAATCTAAATCCCATCGAATACATATGGGACACTGTGTTGCCAATTTTGAATAAGGTCCCTGTATACCATTTTGTTCCCATTGTTGTGTTGGTGTTGTTTCCTTCATCATTTCTGTACCTCACGAGGTTCCTTTGGTATGCTTTTCCCATATCCAGGCCACTCCTATGAGAAGATACAGGTGAAAATCTGACTGGTCTTTAAATTTTGCACACCAGTCCTAGTCCTAATTTTTTAAATTGTAAATAAGGCAGTTTCCTCGTCAAATTTTTAGTTTTGGGCAATGCAGCTGAAACAGTAAAGCTCCCAATAATGGTTATAGGAAAATTTTCAAAGCGAAAAGCATTTAATGATTTTACTAATATCACTTCTTCCAGTGTACTATAATCATAAAAAGACACTTATTTCAAGAATTGTTCTGAATCAAATCTGGTCCTGAAGTGAAGGAATTTCTTAAGATCCAAAATTTTCCCCCAAAGCTCTTCTTTTATTGTTTATAAACTAGCACATCCTTTATTTTCAAGAAGATGATATTAAATATTGATCTTTTTTTTTCCTGAATATGACTGCCCATATTTAGCTAATAGATAAAAGGATTTTTAGAAAATTTCAAAAGAAGATATAGGTTCAAACTTTGACTCAAGTTTTGGAACAATTACAGATATGACTTATTCACTGAAATATATAAATGTCAAAGAGGTCCTTTACTGGCTAGCAAAATTGCGGAACCAAATACAACCCATTAGATTTCCAGAATCTTTGTGGAAAATGTGGTTAGCTGGCTGGCTGGCTTTAACAGAATTGCTAAATTCATTGATCCTGAGTAAACAGCTAATCAGAACTTCACAGATGGTCAATTTTTAAATATATTTCAGCAAATGAAAGGTTGTGAAGGTATTCATGAATCTGATATGAAAGATTGGCTAACAAAAGACAAAAATCAAGAAATTACTGATTAAAAAAAATGTATAACTTGACTGAAAAAGAAAAACACTGTGACATTGCTAGTTTCTCCATTGTGTAATTTACATGGAAGGTCTTGAAGTAGCTTATCATTGATAAAAGTTGTCACAGACATTCTCTCAGATATGCCAGACAAGCTGTACTTGCTAACTGGGAGTCTAAAACGCCGATGGAACTGATATTCGGGTGACACTCAAGTCAAGTGGACCCAATTTCGGCCAAGTCCGGATGGTCTGTGACAGCCAAATCCTCTGCTTGCACCTTCACGATGGTGAGACTGTTAGTAATCCTGGGTATAACTTCCATGCACAAGTACATGATGGGTGACCACCCAGGTGTGTACCAACGTAAGCAGGGGTCGAGGTGTGGCGCCCACACCACATCGCCGCCCCTCTATGTTACCAGGCAGTACTAGTTGGTAGATGACTCTCATCAACCGGTGAAATACCACCACTTTGATTATTGGAGGCTTGAAGTGGTGGAACCCATGTTTAGTCTCTAGAGCTAAGTTCCGGTCAACCCTTCCCTATCTCTTCCATCATGCAGTATGATTGATGACTTTTGAGGTTATGATGAACGTCGTGGCGACATCCAATATTCCTTACATTTCGAGGGTAGAGCTCTAAAACGGTGTTCGCAGGCCGGCCGCTAGTTAGTACACCGGACCGAACCTATTGGTAACTCTCTAGGAGGCCTCCGGATCAGCTAGTACATAATCTTGCTACCTCTACTCTGCCAGATAGTGACTGGAGGGAGTCCAAGTAGTGTGTATGCGGGGAGCATTGTCAAGGCCACGTTATGTCAAGGATCTGGGTATATTCTTACCACGTGTACGCCATATCCAAAAATTTCATTACTTTATACAGCATGTCCCACCCACTTTTTCTTACTATTGAATACACCATGAATTGTCAAAATAATAGAGCAAGCTTATCTGCGAAAAGATCTAAACCTCCCAAGGACTTCCTAATTCATTTCACAAATATACGTGGTCTCAATTCTAATCTCAACGATGTCCATTTTCACTTGCAGTCTGCCAAACCCCATGTACTTTTTTTGACAGAATCTCAGTTATCGGTTGATTCAACTACTGCTCATCTCAAATGCCCAAATTATTCGCTGTATGATTCCTTTCGCCTCAAAGGTGGTACTTGTGCATATGTCCGTTCTGATATTCCCTGTCAGAGACTTGGCAATTTGGAATCTCCTCTCATTGATCTTCTCTGGCTTAAAATCTCTCTACCTCATTGTGTCAAATTCATCTGTTGTCTCTACCATTCTCCCAACTCCACTAATCACTTGGAGCTCTTTGACTTCCTCTCTTTGCAACTTGACTTTCTCCAGTCCAACTTTCCTAACAGTGAGGTAATTTTCCATGGTGATTTTAATATTCACAACTCCAGCTGGCTTCCGTTTTCTAGTCACACCGACCCAGCAGGTCGAGATGCTGAGGCTTTTGCAATTACTAATGACCTAGCACAGACTGTTCATTTACCTACAAGAATACCGGACAATCCTAATCATACAGCCAATACACTTGATCTTTTTTCAAAAACAACCCTTCTAAGTACACGGTTGAAGTGAGAGGTCCTTTAGGCACGTCAGATCACAACTTAGTGATTGTCTCTTCTCCAATGGAACCTTTATCTCATGGCTATTCCCAACCTCGTGTTTTTTGGCATTACAAGAATGCAAAATGGGATGACCTGCGAGACTTCTTTTCCTTGGTCGGATTACTGTTTCAAAACTTCTGATGTCAACGTTTGCTCAGATCGTGTCAGTGAAATTATTCTTGCAGGAATGGAATCCTTTATCCCACACTCTACTTTAAAATCTCGTCCTTTATCTAAACCTTGGTTTTCCAATAAATGTGCTAAGGCTGTCCAAGAGAAGAATGTTGCATATCGTAATTGGCTTGTTTCTAATTCTTCAGTTTCATTTTCTGCCTACACCAAAGCTCGCAACAATTGTAAAGCAGTTATTAATCAGTCCAAACTAGAGTTTGAACAGGCTTAGAGTAGAAAACTTGCTTCTTGCCCTAATGGTAGCCGAGCATTCTGGTCTCTTGCCAAAGCTATTGGCCGCAACTTTTGCCCGTCTCTGCTCCCACCTCTGTCCAAACTAGATGGTTCTGTTGTCACTTCAGCCAAGGATAAAGCTGACCTGCTAGCATCCCATTTTTCTTCCAGCTCATGTATTAATGATCTTGGTAAAACACCTCCCACCATTCCCAACACGTTCCATTCAATGCCTCCTATGGTCTTCCATCAAAAGGATATCAGAAGGATTTTGATGAATCTTGATGCTAAGAAAGCTCCAGGTCCTGATGGTATTTCTCCACTTGATCTCAAAACCTGTGCTCCTGAACTTACTCCTATTCTTTGCCGCCTTTTTTCACTTTCTTATTCCAAAGGTGTTTTTCCTTCTGCTTGGAAATTTGCTCATATTCAGCCAGTTCCTAAAAAGGGTGACAAATCCCTCCCATCCAATTATCGTCCCATTGCAATTACTTCTACTCTTTCTAAAGTAATGGAGAAATCAATTAACTGCCAAATCTTAAACTACCTAGAAACCTTTTGTCTGAGCAACGATCGCCAGTATGGATTCCGTCAGTGTCGATCCACTGGTGATATTCTGGCTTATGTTACCCATTTATGGACTAATTCAATGGAAAGGTTCAGTGAAACACAAGTAGTTGCTCTTGACATCTCAAAGGCTTTCGATCGTGTTTGGCATAAAGGTCTTCTAAACAAGCTTCCATCTTATGGTTTGCCAACTGTTTTTAGTAATTGGTTATCCAGTTTTCTCTCTGATGCTCACTGAGGGTGGTAGTAGTAGTAGTAGTAGTAGTGGCGGCATGTGATGCAAGAAAGCAAATGTATGAGCTTATGCAGCATCAGCCAAAAAAAAAAAAAAAAAAATATCACACCATTCCCTCCAAATGCCCGTCCAGTTCCTCCTTAAATTTATTCAAGCTATCAACTTCCACAACGACAGATGGAAGTTTGTTCCAGCAATTAACCACCCGCTGGCTAAAGGCAAATTTCCGCACATCTATTCTACATCTGTCTTTTCTTAATTTGAATTTATGCCTCCTTAGGTTCGTAATCTGAACAAGTAGAAGGATCCCATCAGAATTCAGCGTGCTCAATCCATTCAAGGCCTTATATACCTCAATCAGATCACCGCGCAGGTGCCTAGTCTCCAGCCACTGCAATTTGCAGAACCTTAAGCCTCTCTTGGTAAGAGGATCCCTTCATTCCCCTCACCAATCTTGTTGCCCTTCTCTGTACCCGCTCAAGTAAATCTACATCCTTCCTAAAATGAGGTCTCCAGATCTGTACGCAGTACTCAAGGCGTGGCCTGACCATTGCCTTATACAGAGGGACAATCACCTCCTTTTCCCTGCTAGCAAAATTCCTATATATCATTGACAAAACCCCATGACCTGCCCTGGCAGCCTGTCTGCATTGCTCAGAGAACTTCATATCTGACTGCACAATTACTCCCAGGTCTTTTTCATTTTCTACCACCTTAAGTGTAGTACCACACAGTTGGTACGTTTCTCTGGGGTTATTTCTACCCATATGCAGTACTTTGCATTTGTCAAGGTTAAACTTCAGTTGCCACTTCTTAGCCCATCTGCCCAAATTATGTAGATCCTGTTGCAGTAGCAGACTGCCATTACTGTCATTAACAACCCTGCCAACCTTTGTATCATCTGCAAACTTCGACATTAAGCCTGATATACCTTCATCAATATCATTGATAAATATACAAAACAACAGTGGACCTAAAACCGAACCCTGTGGGACTCCACTAATAACATTAGTCCAAGAAGAGGAGCACCCATTGATTACCACCCTCTGTCTTCTCGCACTTAACCATCCTTTTATCCATTGTAGCAACTTACCCTTAATACCATTCTGCTCCAATTTGTACAATAGTCTTCCATGCACAACAGTGTCAAAAGCTTTCCTGAAATCCAAATATATGATATCAAAATTGTTTTTTGCATCCAGTTCCTTTGTAACCACATCATAATATCCTATCGCCGACCGGGCTAGCCGAGTGGGTAAAGTACCTGCCCGGCAACCCAAAGGTCGCGGGTTCGATTCCCGCCTCGGGCTTGGATCAAAGTACTGCAAAAACTTTGGGAGGTGCAATATGGCCACAGAAGCCGATGCGCCAACAACTACCAAATCAAAAAAAAAAAAAAAAATATCCTATCAAATTTGTCAGACAAGACTTTCCCTTAACAAACCCCTGCTGTGTCTGAATTATTGCTGCAGTCTTGTCTAGATGATCCTGCAATGCATCTTTAACCAGTGACTCCATTATTTTACCCGGAACAGAAGTTAAACTAACTGGTCTGTAATTACTCGTGTCACCCTTCGATCCCCCTTTGTGAATTGGGGATACATTTGCACATCTCCAGTCCGTGGGAACCTCCCCCGAGTCCAAGGATGCTCTCATAATTATGGCTAAAGGTTTGCTTAGTTGCCTTGCCGCCTCCTTTAATATAACTGGATAGATCCCATCCACCCCAGGTGCTTTTCTTACGTTTAACTTCAACAATTTCTCTTCCACCTTGCTCTCAGTTATTACAAGATCATTAAGCACCCTGCTACAATTTGATAACCTTCTGCCATTTTCAAACCTTAATAATTCCTCACGTGTGAATGTAGATGCAAAATACTCATTCAGTTTGTTTGCTATCTGAGCAGGATCATCAACAGTCGAACCATCAATGTCAAGTGGACCAATCAGATTCATCCCCTTCCTTTTAGAGTTTATATAAGTAAAGAAATCCTTGCTGTTTTTCTTAGCATCTTTTGCCAAGGATTTCTCGTAATCTGCCTTCGCCTGCCGAACCTCCTTTGTGACCTGATTACAGATTAACTTATATCTGCCATAGGCTTCTGAGTCGCTTGATAATTTATATGCATCCCATGCATTTTTCTTCTCTGTTACGAGTCTCATTAGTTCATTTGACAACCATTTAGGCCTAAACCTTGAACAATATTTCTTAATAGGTATGGAACTTTTAGTAGCTTCCACGATTAATTCCTTGAATGCTTCCCACTTAGAATTTACTGTTGGTAACATCGTCAGTTGATCCCACTGTACAGAATTTAAAAACTGTCGGAGACCACTGTACTCGCCTTTACGGAAGCAAAAACCCTTTCCTTTACCCCTGATGGTAATTAAATCTTTAAGTAAATCCCACGTCAGTACACTGTGATCACTGCCACCTAGTGGTTCTTTTATCTGCAAATTCCTAATACATGAATGATCACTGCTGATAACCAGATCAAGAGTATTACTTTCTCTGGTTGCCTCTCGAGCATGCTGCTGCAGAAAACAATCATCCAATAAATCCACAAAAGTCTGACTAGTGTGTGAGGGCCCAACCCACAACTTCCAGTCAATATCTGGGAAGTTAAAATCCCCCATTATAAGACATTCCGATTTACTAGCCCACTCTGTTTCTCTGTACAATTGTTCATTGTACTCATTCGAGTCATTAGGCCTATAACACACTCCTACTCTAATTTTTGCTTTCTCAGTGCTTATGTCACACCAAACTGACTCAACAGTGCACTGTTCATCTATATCAACTGGATGCACTTCTTTTGATTTTATATTTCTCTTTATTAACAGCATAACACCTCCCTTCCTATCCTGTCTATCCTTTCTGTACACATTGTACTCCCCAAATTCCAGTTCGGCATTCCTTATATCTGGGTGACACCCCGTCTCTGATATCCCAACAATATCCGCCTTTGTTGTCTTGACCAACACTTTAAATTCATCGAATTTATTTACTATACTTCTAGCATTGGTATACATGCAAGTATACATGCACCTATTCCCAGCCACTCTAACACATCCCATATACCCACCTGTTTCACGATGACTGACATCCGTCCCTGAAACCCCCAACACCCCTCACTCAAGGTCGCTACTTATTCTAATAGAAGTTGTGCAAGAATCACCTTCACCTCTGCCTACGGCTACTGTTAGTCCTTTTATCCCCCCAAGCTATCAGTTTTCCGACCCACCTAACACTGCCTCGATAGCATCAGCAAATATTCTTGCACCCTTTCTATTTAAGTGTATCCCGTCCCTGTAGAAGCAATCTCTCCTGTTAACAAGTACAGTCCAGGCTGAAAAAAATTCTACCCCTTGAGCCTTGCACAATCTTTCCAGGGCTGAATTGATTGACAAGGCTCTCATCATATACTCCCTCCTATCGTGTCTGGGCAGATGGTAGATGGCTCTCTGTCTTCTAACTTCTCCACTAATGGCAGTGTCCCCCAAGATTCAGTTCTTTCTCCCACTCTTTTACTCTTGTATATTAATGACGTTCTTCCATTGACTGGAAATCCTATCCATAGTTTTGCCGATGATAGCACATTGCATTCCACTTTCCATTTTGAGAAACCTTGTCCTGCTCAATCAGCTTCAACTTCTCGAAAGTCTGCTACCAATTCCTTAAATGCCGATCTTCAGGTAATTCTCCAGTGGAGTAAAGACAACTTAGTTGATTTCAACCCTTCTAAAACTCAGTCTTGTCTTATATCTCGCAAAAAGGATTTTTCTGCTCCAATGCTTATCTTTAGTGACACTCCGATTTCTATGCAAAATGATATATCTCTTTTGGGGATTACCCTGACGTCTAATCTCTCTTGGCACAAGCACATTACAAATATTGCTTCCTCTGCATCTAAAAAACTTGGTTTTCTCTTTCGCTCTCGGCGTTACTTTTCTTCCAAACAGCTGCTCACTCTGTATAAATCGCAAATCCGCCCTGCCATGGAATATTGTTCTCACATTTGGGGTGGTGCCCCCAAAACCTCTCTGTCTTCTTGATTCCATTCAGAAGAGGACAGTTAGGTTAATTAATGATTCATCTCTAACAGAGTCTCTCCACGCGCTTTCTCATAGACGTACTGTTTCTGCTGCATGCCTCTTCTACAGATACTTCCATGGGCACTGTTCTTCTGAATTGGCTTCTATAATTCCCGCTCTCTTATTCAAAACAGTCCGAACACGTGCCGCCACCAGCCAACATCCATTTACTGTCCAACTTCAAACCCACAGAACCAACTTTTCATCTTCCTCATTTATTCATTCAACTGCCGTTTTCTGGAACAACCTTCCTTCATATGTATTTCCTGAAAATTACAATCTACAGAAGTTCAAGTCCAATGTCAACAAATATCTTCTTTCATCTTCTCAACCTCCAACCCAAGCACAGTACTAAGTACTATAGGTTCTAATACCTCTCGTGTTTGGGGTTCACATAAAAAAAAAAAAAAAAAAAGAACAAGAACAAACAAAAATTGGATTATTTTCAAGAATAAAGAAATTGTGTTAGAAAGTTAAAATTCAGAAAATTATTCTGTTTTCTTCATTTTATTTTAATGTCTGTTAATCTTTAAAATACATATTTTATTAATGTTCATTTAAATATATTTTGTTCTGTAAATAATATCTACATATATATGTATATCCTTATAGACAAGTATATCTACATCCAGCATACATTCTTCTATGCAAATATACATGCTTACAGGGATTTATGCTGGATTGCAAGCTGAAAGTTAAAAGATAGGAGAGAGGGTTGGCATAAATAACACTGAACAACAAATTTTGGGTCATATCTTGTTATTGTCATGGAAGTAAGTTTACTTTATCTATTTTGGGGTGCTCAACACGGAAATAGTGCTTAAAATGCCAGATTGGCTCTTCTTTTCAAAAAAAGTCGTTTTTTTATATTTATACAAAGTATTTTTTATTTATATGGCAGTAAGATGTAGCTACAAACACATACCTGTATTGACTTTTGCTTGTATTCAGCTTCAGGAGCATCCCTTTTCACCATCCAACAATAATTGGCTAACGTGGTGGCACTCCATTTGCTTTTGTATCTTTGTTCCATTGCTGCGATGTGTTGATAGAAGTGCTTGCCATGTTTTTTGCTTACGGCACCACAATTTGGTGGGAATAAATCCAGGTGTGAGTGCCAAGCGAGTGACTATAGCAATTTTGAAAGCGATTTACTTAAAAGAGCGGTTGATTATAGAATAGTGTTATTTTTCTGAAGTTATTTAATTTTGCACTTCTGAAGTAAAGAAGTTAGCTCACTTGACAGGAAGACAATACACCTTTCTCTTTGTATATAGAAATAACTTATTAACACTCTAACAGCTAATCTTTCCTTATCGCTTGGTCACTGATGGCACCGCTCCTGCCTCCATGTGGTGGGGCTGGAAGTCTGGGAGAGAAATCCACTCTCCCAGTGCTAAAAGGAGCAATGATGGAAAACACAAAACAGTCCAGCTGCAGATCTACTGATCCAGATCTAGATAGGCATGATCCAGATCATGACTTAAACCCATCCCATGCCAAGAGACAAAAAAAAAAAAAAAAGAAAGGACAAATTATTCTGCTCCTCTCTTTTTAATATTGCATTCCTCCACAGACCAACCACTGAGTAAGTTATCTCCATTTTTGATTCAGAAATGGTTCACCGATTAAGATCTGGAGATTTATTAGTGGAGATGAATGAACACAGATATGCGAAAGACTCCTGAAAATTTCTACCTTTGGTGGAATTCCCACAATGGTTACCCCGCATGCCACCTTGAACTCCTCTAAAGGGATAATATCAGAATGGGATCTCCTAAATGTATCGGAAGATGAACTTGTCCATGAATTAAACAACCAAAAAGTAATCCACGCAGAAAGAATTCTTATCAAAAGAGATGGAGAACTTGTCCCTACTCAGACAGTCATATCGACATTTAAAACACCAATTCTCCCCACAAGTATAAAAGCTGGATACCTCAGATGTCATGTTCGATCATACATTCCCAGTCCGGTACGGTGCTGCTTCAAGTGCCAAAAATTTGGTCATTTGCAAACTGTATGCAGAGGTGTAGTCACTTGTGCTGCTTGTTGTTCTAAAGAACACACACATACCGACTGTAACAAGGAAACTCAAAACTGTCCTAACTGTCATGGTAATCATTCTGCCTTCTCTAAGGACTGCGATCAATGGAAACCAAAGAAGAATATTCAGAAATATAAAATAGAGCATAAGGTGTCATATCAAGTGGCAAAAAAGCACTTTACAATTTCTGTTAAATCATCTACGTATGCGTCAATTACTCAACGACTACGCTCGGTATCAACTCAAACTGACTGCTCAGTCCCTCCAGATATGCAACTCAAGAAGTAAATACACCAGTAACAATACCTCCAGATAAGAATCCCAATCAGCAACAGAAAGAACAAATCAAGACCTCTGAAAGAACTGATAAAAACAAACTCAGATCTGATACCATGGACATCGATGAAAAAGCAGGCGAAGACGATACAATTCTTGAAATTCATCCAGAAGATGACATTGAAACAGGCAGACCAGTTTTCTCGAAGAAGGAAAAGGCAAAAATAGACAGGCGTAAGCAGACAACTCCACGGACGTTAGCAGACACCAATTAAAACCAGACAATGGGTACAGTTATTCAGTGGAATTGTCATGGGCTCCATGCTAACTTAGATGACTTTTACGATCTGTTAAGTAAATATAAGCCTGTTGCAGCATGCATTCAAGAAACCAATCTCAAAAATACAGTATCTCTGACAATTAAACATTATACTATATATAGAAAAGATAGAAGTTCCTCTAATTCAGCTCATGGAGGAGTAGCAGTCATAGTGAACTCTGTAGTTCCCTGTAGACCTATCCCCATGCAAACATCTTTAGAGGTGGTTGCAGTTCATGTCACCATTGGTATCATAGTAACCTTAGTTTAGTTGTATCTATCACCAAACCATACATACAGCCTTGATGATTTAGATGATATAGTAAAGCAAATATCTGTTCCCTTTTGTATTATGGGTGACTGGAATGGCCATCATCCCCTATGTGGTTCCCAACGTCTTGACTCTAGAGGACAGATAATAGAAAAATTTTTAGATAAACATAATCTAACTATTCTAAACACCGGTGATCACACATACGTATGCTCCCCAGCGATGTTTCCTATCATAGACTGGACTGTTACTGATAACCCCTGTGGTAGTGATCACTTTCCTATAATCTGTACTTTCAGCTCAAGTTCTCCTCCCCAGAGAGACATTAGGACAACCTGGAAATTTGACAAGGCTAACTGGACTAAATACCAGGAAATAGCTCAAATAGATACTTCCATCATTACAACCCTCACAATTGATTCTGCAGTCAGGTATACTACACAAAAAATAATGAAAGCATCGGAATCTGCTATTCCAAAATCTTCATCCAAAAATAAATCATCCTAAAAAAGAAAGGAATAAGTACTGGAATCTGTTTCGAAACTATCCAACCACAGCCAACCTCCTACAGTTTAAGAGAGCCAGAGATAAAGCTCATCATATAAGACGAGAGAGTAAAAAAGAAGCATGGGCACGTTATGCTTCCACCATAAACAGATCCACAGATACTTCTATAATTTGGAAAAAAATCAAAAGAAGAATTAAAGGCAAATACTCGCAAACAGCTTCTCCTATTCTACTTGTAAGAGGGAAGGAAATTTCTGAACCTGTAGAGATTGCCAATGTCTTAGATACTTCATTTGAAACACTTTCAGCTGTTGCCACATATGAATCAGCATTTCAATTGTTAAAATCCCACACAGAAAAATACAAACTAAAATTTAATACTGCCATCCCATATTAGTATAACCTACCTCTGACCATGATTGAATTGTGCAGTGCACTTGCCCGATCGAAGAACAGCGCTCCAGGCCCTGATGGAATTTTTTACACCATAATCTGTCATTTAAGTGAGGATTCGTTAACTGCCCTCTTACAACTGTATAACAAAATTTTTTGAGAGGAGTATTACCCTGCTAGCTGGTGCCATTCTTATGTGCTTGCGTTCCTGAAACCAGGAAAAGACCACACAGATCCCAGAAATTATCACCCTATTTCTCTAACCAGTTGTCGGGGAAAAACATTGGAAAAAATAGTTAACACTAGACTGACATGGTTTCTAGAAACGGAAAACATTCTAAGTCCAAACCAGCATGGCTTCCGGAGAAGAAGATCTATGTTTGATCTCATTATCAAAGCAGAAACAAATATCCGGAACACTTTCCTCAGAAATGAGCACCTAGTCATGACATAGAGAAAGCCTTCGATACAACTTGACAATATGGAATTCTTCAGGACTTATATAAATGTGGACTTGGGGGTCATCTGCCGAAATTCATTAAGAATTTTCTAAGCAATAGATCGTTTCAGGTCTGATTCCATTCTTCATTGTCTCGAGCATATGTACAAGAAGAGGGAGTTTCCCAAGGTTCAGTGTTGAGCGCCACACTCTTTGCCATTGGATTGATGCCATAACCAATACCTAATACAGTTGACACATACCTATACGCTGACGATCTTGCCATTTCATGTCATTCTCAAAATATGCGACTAATTGAAAGACAACTACAAGGTACCATTAAAAAATAGTCTCTTGGGCCAAAAACAACAGATATCGACTTTCTAAACCAAAAACAACTGCCATACACTTCTGTCGCAAACGTTCTTTACATCCTGATCCAGACCATCAGTTAGATTCTCATCGCATTACTCTCCAGCCTAGTATTAGATTCCTTGGTGTAATACTTGATAAAAAATTAAACTTTCTGGAACACATAAAACATATTCGTACAAGTTGTCTTAGTAAACTAAATCTTCTCAGAGTAATTTCTTCTATGTCATGGGGTGCAGATCGTTACGTGTTGCTACACCTGTATCGTTCGTTAATTAGATCCAGGTTAGATTATGGGTCTCCTGCATATGACTCGGCTAGACCGAGTGCACTGAAATGGCTCGATCTTGTACATCATAGTTGCACTGGGGGCTTTTCGTACTTCAACAGTCTTAATTCTGTATACCGAAGCCTACAAGCCACCGCTACATCTTCGACGACAAGTTCTGTTATTAAATTACACAGCCAAAATCAGCAGTCTTCCACATCATCCCATGTGGCAATATCTCTTTATGCCTAAATGGAGTGAACTCTATGAAAGTAAACCACGGCCCAATAAACCATCTGGCATTAGGCTTCAAGCTCTTATCACAAGCTGGGACCTGAATTTTACTAACATACTTCAGGATACTAGCATGGAAACCTAGCCATGGCAAATGCCCCCGATACATATTGATAGATACTTTCAGCAATGGGGAAAGAATAACCGTCCAGATTCCAACATTAGGCAAATTCATATGACCCACTCCTCTGAGTTTAGCTCTTCCATTCAAATATATACAGATGGATCCAAGACTGGTAATAAAGTTGGTACTGCTGTAGTATTACCAAATGTCACCATCTCCAGACAGCTCCCATCTGAATGCAGTACTTATACCTCAGAATTATACGGTATTGTTCTAGCCCTAGAGAATATCAAAGAAGACTGGTATAACAAATTCATCATATATACAGACTCGTTAAGTGCTTTTAATGCTCTACAGTGTAAATTCTTCCCTAGTCATCCGCTGGTACAGAAAATTTGGGCACAGCTACTAGAACTTCATGGGCAGCTAGCAATATTTTGTTTGATTCCTGGACACGTTGGAATCCCAGGAAACGAGCAGGCAGTTTTTGGCTGCTAAATGTGCTAAAATGTGATACCATCTAATTTCAGGACTCCTTATATTGACCATAAATCCATTATCAAACAGATGTATAAAGAACAGTGGACATGCATGTGGCAAGATCAAGCAAACAATAAACTTCTTGAAATCAAGAGAGAGAACCCAAACAATGGCAATCCAGTCTGAGATGAAACAGAAAGGAAGAAACCATCCTACCAGATTACGCATTGGTCATACATTCCTTACAGGTGCCTCCATAGCCAGGTGGGAAGGAGCGGCAGTGCGTAGCACACGCTTCTTGATTAGACCGGGGTTCGAGCCCGTCACCACCAAATACGGAGGATGTGGAAAGGTCAGGAATGACCACCGCATATTCCCGGAGCAATATGGCCTTAGTTGCTAATGCTCCTAAAAACCAAATAACAACAACAAATACATTCCTTACTCATAGCTACCTACTAACAAACGATGATCCTCCACAATGCAATAACTGCTTATGCCCATTAACAGTAAAACATATCATCATGGAATGCCCGCTATATCTGAAAGAATGGAAAACTGCTCTTCTCTCATTTTCTCTCAGTTATCATTACAGTGTGTTCTAGGAGATTGTGAGGACATGGATGACATTTTTCTCTTTCTAAAATTGATAAATAAATATCACAATATATGAACCATATCACGTGTAAGACAAACAAAGAAGATATTAGACAGTAATTAGGCTATAAGTGCATTATAGCCTAAGTTGCTGATGCACCAATAAATTTAACAACAACAACAGCCAGGTGTGAATCCAAGAAATTTATCTTCAATGACATGTTGCACCCGAGTTTTTCGTAACAAATAATGAGATCTTCCACAAGTTGCCTTCATTGGCAGCTTTAACATGTTCTAAAAAACCAGTTGAACACCCTTCTAGAGGAGGTTTAGAAAAGAATGAAAAGTCATGCCTATGGCTAAGATGTGAATTGCCAAGTTTGACAATGAGACATGTTTGGCTACATTGGTAAATTATTTTTAAAAATTATACACAAGTGAAGTAAATATTAGAAAACAAAGAAAATAAGATCAGTGAAGAGAATGTAAAATTAAATGCAGAAGAAATTAAAGGAATAATATGAAAGCTAAAAAATAGGAAAAGTGTTATGGAGGAGAAAAGCTAAGTATAGAATTAATTATTGAAAGAGATTTTTAAAGAAAAGAACACCAAATGATTGACAGAACAATATAACAATACCGTTATGTGGAAAAAGAGAATTGCCAAAAAATTATAGGGGTATAAATTTATTAAACAATTCATCGAAACTGTATACAAAGATAACATGAGAAAAATTTCAATGAAACTTTAGAATTTAGTGGCAAGCAGCAAGGATTTAGGAAAAATAGAAAACACTTAGATGCCATATTTATGATAAAGCAGGTAATAGAAAAATTATTAGAGTATAATAGACCAATTTATACGTTTTATAGATTTAACAAAAATTTTTGATAGTTTTGTTTAATTTGTTATCAGTCTCTTTGATCTCATTTGATTAAGAAAGTACAGAAGAAATAGCTAAATAAATAAGACAAGAAGACTCACTGAGTTCAACTCTTTTCAGCATGATAATGGATGAACTAATTAATGAAGTGAATAGGGTAAATAAAGTAATTAGAATAAAAAATTAAATATAATCTATTTAGATGATACAATACTAATGGCAGAAAATGAAAAAAGTTTGCATAGAATACAACATCATTTTAATGAAAAAAAAAAAATAATAATAATAATGATAAAAAAAAGCAAGAGTATAATATGAATATATCCGAGGAATCTAAATAGGAAAAGAACCACACCGTTGTAAATTAGAATTAGAAGAAAAAATGAGAGAACAAATAACAAAATATTACTACCTAGGAATATAGATAAATAGTTCAGGAATAACTCTTTAAGATATAGAACAAGCATTGAAAGCGAGTAGAATATCAGGGTGGGGGAGATAAATAATATAATTAGAACAATCCAAACATCACTCGGGATACTAAATTTGAAATCCATAAAACTATAGTAAATTTAAAATATATAAAACTATAGCTGGTCTGTAACCAAGTTACAAAGGAGTTTAGGCAGTCAAAGGAAGATTATGAGAAATCTTTGGCAAAGGATGCAAAGAAAAACAGCAAAAAGTTCTTTATGTATGTAAACTCTAGAAGGAAGGGAATGAATCAGGTTGGTCCACTTGATATCGATGGTTCAACTGTTGATGATCCTGCTCAGTTGTAGGTGGTAGATGACTTTCATCAACCGGTAAAATACCACCACTTTGCTTATTGGAGGCTTGAAGTGGTGAAACCCATGTTTAGTCTCTAGAGCAAAGTTTCCGGCATCCCCCCCCCCCCCCATACTTCTCCTTCAACCCATGCACGGTACTAAGTACTATAGATTATGATACCTTTCGTGTTTGGGGTTTTCATAAAAAAAAAAAAAAAAAAAAAAAGTTAGCTAACAAACTAAATGAATATTTTGCATCTACATTCACACATGCGGAGTTATTCAGGGAGGGGAATGCCAGAGGTGTATTAAATTCTGGCAGTAAGCTAGATAATATTGTAATAACTGAGGGTAAAAGTGGAGGAGAAATTGTTGAAGATAAACATAAGAAAGGCACCTGGGATGGATGGAATCAATCCAGTAATATTAAAGGAGGCAGCAAAGGAAGTAAGCAACCTCTTAGCCTTAATTATGAGAGCTTCCTTGGACTCAAGGTACCCATGGACTGGAGATGTGTAAATGTGACCCCAATCCACAAAGGGGGAGACATAATTACAGACCTGTTAGTTTAACTTCTGTTCCATGGAAATTAATGGAGGCCCTGGTTAAAGAAGCACTGCAGGATCATCTAGATAAGACTTCAGTTATAGCTCGGACACCGCATGTGTTTGTTAAGAAGAAATCTTGTCTGGCCAATTTGATTGGATTCTATGATATGGTCACAAAGGAACTGGATGCAAAGAATAATTTTTGATATCATATATTTGGATCTTAGAAAGGCTTTTGATCCTGCTGTAATTGGAAGACTGCTGCACAAATTGGAGCAGTGTGGCATTGGAGGCAAATTGCTGGTATGGATAAACGGATCGTTGAGTGGCAGAAGACAGAGAGTGGTAATCAATGGGCACTGCTCTTTGTGGACTAATGTTATTAGTGGAGTCCCCCAGGGTTCAACGTTTGGTCCATTGTTGTTTTCTGTATTCATTAATGATATTGATGATGGTATATCAGACTTAATGTCCAAGTTTGCAGACGATACGAAGGTTGGCAGGGTTGTTAATGACACTAATGACAATACACTACTGCAACAGGATCTAGAAAAGTTGAGCAGGTGGGCTGAGAGGTGGCAACTGAAGTTTAACATTGAAAAATATAAAGTACTGCATATGGGAAGCAGTAACATATCAGCTGTGTTGTACTACACTGAGAGTGGTAGAGGGAGAAGGACCTGTGGGTAATTGTGCAGGCAGATATGAAGTTTTCTGAGCAGTGCAGAGGGTCTGCAAGAGTAGCTCATGGTGTCTTGTCAATGATATACAGGAATTTTTCTAGCAGGGATAAGGAGGTGATTATTCCCTTGTATAAGGCAATGGTCAGGCCACACCTTGAGTACTGTATACAGGTCTGGAGGCCTCATTTCAAGAAGGATGTAGAGCTGCTGGAACGAGTACAGAGACGGGCAACAAGATTAGTGAATGGAACAAAGGGTTGTTCTTACAAAGAAAGGCTTAAGTTTTGCAAATTACAAGTGTTTGGAGACTAGGCACTTGCTAGATGATCTGATTGAGGTGTATAAAGCCTTGAATGGTTTGTGCATGCTCAATGCTGAAATTCTTCCTCTTGCTCAAAATAATCGCCTGAGAGAGAATAAATTGAGGAAAGACAGTTGTAGGATAGATGTGCAGAAGTTTGCCTTTAGCCAGCAGGCAGTTGATTGCTGGAACAAACTTCCATCTGTTGTAGAAGTTGATAGCTTAAACAGATTCAAGGCAGAATTAGATAAACATTTGGAGCGAGTCGATGGGTGAAATGAGGTGTGTGTGTGTGTGTGTGTGTGTGTGTGTGTGTGTGTGTGTGTGTGTGTGTGTGTGTGTGTGTGTGTGTGTGTGTGTGTGTGTGTGTGTGTGTGTGTGTGTGTTTTTGGCTAATACTCTATGAGCTTGCTTTCTTGCATCATGTGCCCTTGCTAGTGCTAATATCATTGCAAAGTACATATTCAACTCATCTGCCACTTCTGCTGAGTTTTATATGACTATTATATTTTAGTTAAGTAAGGAGCCTGTCTAACTTACTGTCTTTATATTCACATACGCAAAAAACCCTCTTTAAATCCATTTTTATCTCTTTGCCAGTGAATTCTCATACTCATCTTTTGCCTATCTTATCCCATTAATCATTTTTGTTACCTGTACACTTATAATATTCATAAATTAAACTCATGATAATTTATAAATCCCATGCTTTTTAACCATTTCTCAATTAAAATCTTAACCTCTGGTCACTAGAGAGGGCTTCTTTCTTTCTTCTTCACTCAGTCTGTAACATACCTCAATTATCATCTTTACTGCCTGTAATGTTTAATCACATGGGCAGTAGAGAGAGAGATTTGGCCCTGAAGAGATTGTGCAAGGCTCAAGGGGTAGAATTTTTCTTAGCCTGGTCCATGCTTGTTAACAGGAGAGACTGCTTCTATAGGGATGGAATACACTTAAATAGAAAGGTTGCAAGAATATTTGCTGATGCTATCGAGGCAGTGTTAGGTGGGTCGGAAAACTGCTAGATTGGGGCGATACAAGGACTAATAGATTAACAGTAGCCACTGGCAGAGGTGAAAGTGATTCTTGCACTGCTTCTATTGGAATGAGCCGCAGCCTGGAAAATAAGATGCAGGATATTTCAGAGACTGCTGGGAATCATTGGGGTACAAATAAACACATGGGTTGTGTTAGAGTAGCTAAGAAAAAGAACAGGTGCATGTATACTTGCGTGTACACCAATGCTAGGCGTTTAGTAAATAAATTTGATGAATTTGAGGTATTGCTCAAAACATCAAAGGCAGATATTGTGGGGATTTCAGAGACGTGGTGTCACACAGATATAAGGAATGCAGAACTGGAATTTGGGGAATACAATGTGTACGGGAAGGATAGGAAGGGAGGAGGGATTATGCTATTAGTTAAGAAATACATAAAATCCAAAGAAGTGAAGCCAGTCGACATTGCTGGACAGTGCAGTGTCGAGTCAGTTTGGTGTGACATAAGCATTGGGAGATCAAAATTGAGAGTAGGAGTGTGCTATAGGCCTAATGACTCTGATGAGTATAATAAGAAACTGTACAGGGAAATAGAGTGGGCCAGTAAATCAAGAGTCTTATAATGGGGGATTTTAATTTCCCAGATATTGACTGGAATTTGTGTGTTGGTCACTCACACACTAGCAAGGCTTTTGTGGATTTATTAGATGATTGTTTTCTACATCAGCATATTCGGGTGGCAATTAAAGGGAGTAATACTCTTGATCTGATTATCAGTAGTGATTCTTTATGCATTAAGAATCTGCAGATAAAGGAACCACTAGGTGGCAGTGATCACAGTGTGCTGAAGTGGGATTTACTCAAAAAGGTAACTATCATCAAGGATAAAGGGAAGGGTTTTTGCTTTCGTAAACGGGATTACGGAGGTCTCAGACAATATTTAAATTCTATACGGTGGGACCGTCTGATGATTTTACCAACAGCAAATAAAAATGGGAAGCATTCAAAGAATCAATCTTGGAAGCTACTAGGCTTTAAATACCAACTAAGAAATATTGTTCAAGATTTAGGCATAATCGGATGTCAGATGAACTAATGAGACATGTGGCAGAGATGAAAAATGCATGGGATGCATATAAATTAATTTGTGACATGCAAGCCTACGATAGATATAAGCTGGTCTGTAACCAAGTTACAAAGGAGGTTAGGCAGGCAAAGGCAGATTATGAGAAATTCTTGGCAAAGGATGCAAAGAAAAACAGAAGAGTTCTTTACCTATGTAAACTCTAGAAGGAAAGGGATGAATCAGATTGGTCCACTGGATATTGATGGTTAAACAGTTGAGGATCCTGCTCAGGTGGCTAACAAACTAAACGAGTATTTTGCATCTACATTCACACAGGAGGAGTTATTCAGGAAGGGGAATGCGAGAGGTGAACTAAACTCTGGCAGTGAGCTAGATGATTTTTTAATAACTGAGAGGAAAGTGGAGGAGAAATTGTTGAAGATAAACATAAGAAAGGCACTTGGGGTGGATGGAATCAATCCAGTTATATTAAAGTAGGCAGCAAAGGAAGTAAACAAACCCTTAGCCATAATCATGAGGGCTTCCTTGGACTCAGGGGAGGAACCCATGGACTGGAGATATGCAAATGTGACCCCAATTCACAAAGGAGGATCAAAGGGTGACAAGAGTAATTGTAGACCTGTTAGTTTAACTTTCTGTTCCAGGGAAATTAATGAAGGCACTTTTTAAAGAAGCACTGCAGGATCATCTAGACAAGACTTCAGTTATTGCTTGGAAACAGCATGGGTTTGTTAAGGAGAAGTCTTTTCTGACCAATTTTATTGGATACTATGATGTAGTCACAAAGGAACTGGGTGTAGTGAATAATTTTGATATTGTACATTTGGATCTTAGAAAGGCTTTTGATACTGTTGCACATGGAAGACTGCTGCACAAATTGGAACAGTGCGGCACTGGAGGCAAATTGCTGCTAGAGATAAAGAGATGGTTGAGTGGGAGAAGACAGATAATGGTAATGAATGGACACTTCTCTTCATGGACTAATGTTATTAGTGGAGTCCCTCAGGGTTCAGTGTTGGGTCCATTGTTGTTTTCTGTATTTATAAATGATATTGATGATGGTATATCAGGCTTAATGTCCAAGTTTGCAGACGATACAAAGGTTGGCAGGGTTGTTAATGACACATGACAGTATGCTGCTGCAGTAGGATCTAGAAAATTTGAGGAGATGGGCTGAGAGGTGGCAAATGAAAAATAACATTGACAAATGTAAAGTACTGCATATGAGAAGCAGTAACCCCAGAGTAACTTATGAACTGAGTGTTATACTGACAGTGGTAGAGAATGAAAAGGACCTGCGGATAACTGTGCAGGCAGATGTGGTTTCCTGGGCAGTGCAGACCGTCTACAAGAGTAGCTCATGGTGTCTTGTCAATGATATACAGGAATTTTTCTAGCAGGGGTAAGGAGGTGATTATCCCCTTGTATAAGGCCATGGTCAGGCCACACCTTGAGCACTGTATACAGGGCTTGAGGCCTCATTTTAAGAAGAATGTAGAGCTGTTGGAAGGAGTGCAGAGAAGGGCAACAAGATGAGTGAATGGAACGAAGGGTTGCTCTTACAAAGAAGGCTTAAGTTTTGCAGATTACAGTGTTTGGAAACTAGGCATCTGCAAGGTGATCTGATTGAGGTGTATAAAGCCATGAATGGTTTGAGCATGCTCAATGCTGATGGGATTCTTCCTCTTGCTCAGAATAATCACCCGATAGGGCATAAATTGAAATTGTGGAAAGACAGTTGTAGGATTGATCTGCGGAAGTTTGCCTTTAGCCAGTGGGTAGTTGATTGGCGGAACAACTTCCATCTTTTGTTGTGGAAGTTGATAGCATAAATAAAAATCAAGGCAGAACTAGACAAACATTTGGAATGAATGGATCAGTGAAATGGGAAGGGTTTTTTTTTTTTTTTTTTTTTTGCCTGATGCTGCATAAGCTTGCTTGGTAATATTTATGAAGTCTCAAGGTTACTAAGAATAAATCTCAGTGGTCATCTCAACTCTGGATACAGTCTGATCGCTTTCTTCAAGAGCTTTGATAGGAAGCATGTACCTGCACCATCTGTAACACTCTGTACTCACTATAATGAAATTCTTCATCCCCAGTTTCTGGAAGGCACCATGTCTCCATTACTCCTATATGTCAGAATTCATTGATATAATTAAAAGCTCAAATTGGTTTAGTTTATTTGTAATACTCCTGCCAATATCCATTATTATATGGACAAATTAAATTTTTATCTGTTTCCTTTTTACAACCATGACACATCCCTTATTTGCTTAAACACATTTTACTTGGTAATTTTTGCACCATTTCAGTGTATTTCTGTGATTAACGTAATTTCACGTCAGACACAAGTATTCATGGGGAATTTGCAAGTGTGATTTTGACCTGTGTGAATAATTTGTGTAATTCCAATCCCCCCCCCCCCCCCCCCCCGAATTACAGCTTTTTTGAACCCTTCCTAGTGTCACTGATGTCTTCAGTGACACTAGGAATAAATCCTTTCTTCACCTGTGTTCGACTGATTCCATCTTCACAAAACATGATATTATTATCAGTAATATTTTATGGTGAAATATTTGTTAATGTATTGGCACCGTTTTCATACACATAAGAATTTCAGAGACTAAAGGCAGAAGCAGAAAGATGCTTTTTGATTTTTAACATGACATGCTAAGCTTTAGCTTAAACAAAGGGATGCTGCATGTCTTGACGCTACTGGTCACTCACTTATTATATACCGATTAAACAACTTGATAAGGATTTGCTCAGTGTTCTTTTATAACAGAATATATATGTATACAGAAGAAGTCTCAGAAAGCTGGCACCACTCTGCAGTTCTTGCCTTCTTGAAACCAAAGATCCTAAAAATCCAAACAATTATTGCCCTATTTCCTTTACTAGTTGTCTAGGGAAGATACTGAAAAGTAAAGAAAAATAATTCTGAAAGTAAAAATGAACAGCCCCCCCCTCCTTTTTTTTTTTTTTTTTTTTTTACACAGAGCAGGCAATATTTGTGATGTGCTTATACCATGAGAGATTAGATCACATGTCTCTAATCTCTGATAGAGATGTGTTATCTTATCTATAAAAGTGTCATCAAAGATGAGCATGAGACAGTAAATTCTTTTTTGCAAAAAAAAAAAAAAAAAAAATTTTAGAAGATTCTTCACCACACTGGAGAATTACTTTTCAGAGATTATCATTTAAGGAATTAGCACTGGATCTTCAAGAAGTTAAGGCTGTTTGTGCCAGTCAATGTTGCTCAAACTAGAAGGTGGAATGAAGCGAAGATGGTATTTCCACTCGGTGGAAGATATACAAAAGGAAAAGAGTGGGAAAAATAATTGAACCTTATTGAGTACTAGTATTGGAAGGCAAAGAGCCATCTTCCATCATCACAGATAGTGAGTGGTCATAGAAAAAAGTGGTTACCCAATTGTGAGAAATGGATGGCTGTCCGTGAGATGGTAACTTGTTTAGAAGACCTTTGACAAACATGAACAAAAGCCTTGAAAATGTCAAGAGCAAATACTAGAGTTTCACTGAACTTTTCCATTGAAATATCCAATGAATGAGCAACAAAAGCCAGTATAGCACTAGTGAATTGGCAATGGCAGAATCCATTCTGGCAATCATTAATCGAATGGAAGGTTTCAAAATAGTTTGAGTTGTCAGTTGATGGATACATATATATTCCTTTGGGCAGAGAAGAGGTAAGTGCAAGGAGGAAGATTTGTTGCCCTTTTTAAGTAAGTGGCGTGATATGAGTAAATTTCCCAGCACAAGGAAAAACACCAGTGGAATAAGAAAGGGTAACATGTGACTCAGAATAGAAAAACAGGTTTTGCGTAGAAGTAGAGAAATGCCATTAGGACCTGGAGCATTCTTGTCATTAAGATTTTTCAGAATTATTTTTCTAGGATCCTTCTTTTGGAAGATCACAGGATTGGGTGTACTGTGTATTGAGGAGGTTTACTAAGATCATAAATAGTAGAGTTAGAAGAAAAGCAGGATGCTAGTAAGTCTTTATATTTAGCAATAGAATCATCAGGTTTTAATAGACATGAAAGTACAGGTGGACAGAATTTGCTGCCAATAGCATTAGCAAGAAACCAAATACTATTTGGACAAAAAGCAAGTTTTCTACTCTTAGCCTATTCAGAATCTAGTTTGGGTTGATTAATAACTGGCTTTACACTTGTGAGCTTTTTGCATAAGCGAAAATGAAGCTGGATGCAAGTCAGTTGTGATATACAACATTCTTATCTTGAATACCCTTAGCAGATTTATTAGAAAATCAATGTTTAGATAAAGGATTTATACTCTACAAGAATAATTACATCTGAACAAACGTTGCATCAGAAGATTTAAAACAGTAATCCAACCAAGAAAAAGAATGGAAATCTCACAGATCATCCCATTTTACATTCTTGAAATGCGGAACAACACAAGTCTGAGAATGGTTGTGGGGCTCCAGTGGAGAAGAGTCCATCACGAAGTTGTGATTTTTGGTAATAAGTAATAATAAGCTATTAACATTTATCTGAGGTACCTGTAGGCTCCTCATTGACTATCTAATTTGAAGGGTAGACGGTGAAGAAAAGATCAAGAGTGTTGGTGTATGATATTTTATGGTTTGGTTTTTTGGTTTTTTTTTTTTTTTTAGGAGCATTAGCAACTAAGGCCATGTTGCTCCGGGATATGCGGTGGTCATTCCATGACCTTTCCGCATCCTCCGTATTTGGTGGTGACGGGATCGAACCCCGGTCTAATCAAGAAGCGTGTGCTTTGCACTGCTGCTCCTTCCCACCTGGCTACGGAGGCGCCGATATTTTATGATATTTTAAGATTATATGATATTTTAACAGGCTAAGATTATATGATATTTTAACAGGCAAGTAAATTAGTTGTTAAAGATATTGGTATTCGCAAAAACTTCAGCATCTAGGCCATCTTTATCCATTTAACTAGAAAATTGAAGCCAGCTGGAGTTGTGAACATTAATATCAACAAGTAAAATTGCCAGTTTATTAGGGGAATTATATTGAAAAAAGATTTTCAAAGAAAATCTACTTTCTTGCAAAAATTTGCAAGTGATTAGTAGAGTCGGGAGAATAATAGAGACAACAAATAAATTTCACAGAATTCAATGCCTTCTCACTCTCTCCAGTTACTGTCTGGCCTAGAGTAGAGACAGCATGATTTAGACCAACTGATCCGGACACCTCTTAGATTCCCAATATGTCAGTCCAGTGGACTATCTAGCAGGTGGCCTACAAAACCATTTCATAGCTGTACCCTCAAAATATAAGGAATATGGGAATTGGCGGTTGATGGAGCTTTTCTCTGGAGACTAAACATGGTTTCGATCTTCAAGCTCCTAAAAAGGTGGTATTGTCCAGTGGCACAGAGAGATAGCATTTCTCTCTGTGATGTGGACACCACATCACAGAGAGAAATCACACCTTGACTTCTGCTTACGTTGGTTCCATTAATGCTAAGTGCAGTGTTTCAGAGAGACCAGATTAGTTAGGTTCAAAGGATATTCATGCCAAGAATCAGAGGCCATTATTTTTCTCAGGTCCATGGTGTTCATGTGCCTGCAGGTCACCTATCTTGAATTTTTGCAGTTTCAAAATTTGAGCAGCACATGGCATCTCCAATAAAAACAAGTTCATTTAATTGGCTGTTTTACCAGCTGGGTTCTGCACGTGATGATTCCATGCAACCAGACTTGACTCTAGCCGAAGATAATGCTGCTGGATATGCCTTTTTATGTGCTAGTGCAGAGAGAGAGAGAGAGTGAGAGTGAGAGAGTGAGTGAGTGAGTGGAAATTAAACATAAATATGGTGTTTTTGAATTGTAATTGTTTAGAAATTGCTGGAAACAGTTGCCATATAAAATAATCATTTTTTATTGTTGCAGAACATGGTTCTGTTTCCTTTTCTCAAAGAAATAAAATGTGGTTCATTTTCAATGATATTTTGCATCTAACTGAGTGAATGAATATCCTGATAGCAGGAAATATCAGAACATTTAATCTACATAGGCTCATATGCTTGCTTCCTTGCATCACATGCCACGATTACTATATTTAAATAACAAAGTCATACTTCAAAAAATACTGACTATATTTGAGATCAGTGGTTCTCGATCTTTTTGGGCTCGTGGCCCACTTGAAAAATAATTTGAATTTTTTGACACACTTTGTCAAATATAATTATGTGGTGGTTATGGCTGTTTGTTTGTTTTGTTGGTTTTTAGGAGCATTAGCAACTAAGGCCATATTGCTCCGGGATATGCGGTGGTCATTCCTTGACCTTTCCGCATCCTCCGTATTTGGTGGTGACGGGCTCGAACCGCGGTCTAATCAAGAAGCGTGTGCTGCGCACTGCTGCTCCTTCCCACCTGGCTACGGAGGTGCCTTATATGGTTATGGCAAAAAAAAATACTATACATTCAATCAAGGAAGAACTGATATATTTTAATAAAGTCCAAGCCAAAGATTTTTTATTTAGATGCCAAATGTACAAATTGGAAGTTTTCACTGAAATTTTAATGAGACACCTGAGCTTGATGCTTTTAAGCAATTTCCTGTATATTAGGGCATATTTCAAATAAAATTACTCCTGTGACGCCTTGAACGCCCTTCAGTTTTCCCTTGTATTGGATTTAATGTTTGTTAATGTTGAGAATCCCAACTCACAACAATAATTAGGGGAAAACTGTAATAAATTTCTCAAGGCACGAATTTCAGGATATTCATTTTTGATTTAAATCCACAATGCATTTGGGGGACTTCAATATGTTTCATTTTAAGACTGATTACATGAAATTGCTACTAATTATTCTTCTTCAATCATTGTGAACCCTAAGCCAGATGAGATAAGCATAAATGGGTTTTGTACCCAGTCAAAACTCTATATTTAATGATGGAAAGTATTTTTCAGTGGTGTTTCCCAATGTTTCTAAGTGATCAGTGGCACACAAATCAGCAATTTTTTTTTTTTTTTTTTTTCTAGTAGCTTTTCTGTAGAAGCATTGCATCCTTGCATACTGGTATTCACGCTGTTCAAATGGATGAATATTTCCACTAGATAAGCTAGACTCACACACCACTCATTATGATTGAAAAAAACTTTCATTTTGTCTTTTAGTTCATCGACATGAAACAATATCTTTCCCGCTTGACAACTATCTTACTACTGTATGCAACATTAAACATTCATGCTTATCGTCCATGGCACTACCAAATGCTTTGGATTAATGTAATTGACCAATAAATACTTTCTGATCTAAAACTGATTTAAACTCTTGCATAGTGTTCTTCCAACAGAAAGAACTTTGTGCAGAAAGCAACAAGTAAACATCGCACTTGCAATTTCTTCCTCTACAAATGAAATAAAAACCCTCTGATGGACCCGATCATCGATGGAGCACCATCAGTACAAACACCCACACGTGACTTCCATGAAAGTTCTAATTTTTCTAATTAGCCTAGTCAAAGTATCAAAAATGTTGTTACCTCTGATACATTCTTTAAGCTCTTTGCAGCATACAAATCAAGTTATAATTTCAGTTTCATGAATAAAACAAACAAAAGCTAGTGGTTATGCTTTACTACTGATATCAATAGACTTGTTCAATTGTAATGCAAAATCTGATTTTTTTCATCTTGTAGATACTTGTTCCTCAATGTTAGAAGACATTTCTGTTATTATTCTTCGAATAGTGTCATCCGATGGGAGTATTTTAGCAATTTCTTTTTCGGCTTTAGCACCAAATAATTCTGACAAGAAACGACAAGCTGGCAAAATAAGGAATTTGGCTGTGGTGTGCAGTTTCTTTTGCAATGCAATGATTTCTATTTGTTAAGAAGCAATCTAAGCTTTTTCAGAAATTTGTATTCTTTTTCTCAAAATGGTTCCCCCCCCTGCCCCGTGGTTGTTGTTTTAAGAAATCTTTTGAAACAGCTCAAATCTTTATCCACAGCATTCACATGGTTCGTGATTAAAGTGTCTTCAATTTGCTATGAACCATGGCATCTTTGGAAAGATTTCACCAGAAACAACACACAGAGGTACAGGACAGTTATTTAAGAATTAAATCAGATTTTCTTTGCATGAAGAAAATCTGAAACTTAAATAACTGTCCGTATACTTTTGGATCACGTTGTTCCTTTTTGGTTGCATGTTCCTTCTCATACCAAGCTGGCCTTTTTTCATTTGTGGGCTTCCCAGTATAAACCTTGTTGCAGTATTTTCCTTCAAATGTTCTGATGAAATTTTACTTTTTAGGGTGGCTGCTTAAGCATGAAAAGTAATGATTAAATTAAACAGTAAAAAATAGACTACTAAAATGCTTTATGTAATTATACAAATGTACTCACAACACTGATTATATCTTTGCAAATCACCCAGCAAAACTGTCTGAGAATTTTTCTTAGGCACCATAGAGACGATTTTAAAATGTAGTGCCCATTGTAATAATTATATGGAAGCAGAATTGGGCTGCATAGACTTAGTTTGGGTGTTCCCGTCATGGGCGTCTCTCTCTCTCTCTCTCTCTCTCACACACACACACACACACACACACACACACACACACACACACACACACACACACACACACACACACACACACACACACACACACACACACTTTCCTTCCATTTCTGGTCTCTCAAGGTTAGAAATGCTGAGGCATTATGGAAAAGCAAGGTGACAGCCAAAAGGGGGTTATAAACAAATCATAGCCATGCCAACCTAGGGTCAGTCTGGTGAGACCATGCTCAGAAGCCGAATTCTGTCTCCATTTAATAATTTCTCTGTTATACTTGGCTGTCATTAACGCCTAACGAACAGGTGACAGTGCATAGGAGTACATATTTGTTATTTTTCTTACAAATTTTAAAATTTGTAAGAAAAATTTTTCTCGGGGCACACTTAGAATGGTTTTGGTGCACACAGGGTTGAGAATGACTGTTTTAGATGTCAGTGGGTTTTTTTTTGAAGGAATCAAATTAAATTAAATCCCATCAAGCAATCAGCTGGCCCTTCCACCTTAATGTTACAGCCTGCGCTCATGCATCTGACTTCATGGTGAGATCACCATGAGCAGAACCCATCTACTAAGTTTCTCTCTCTCTCTCTCTCTCTCTCTCTCTCTCTCTCTCTCATGGACTTTCAGTTTTTGCTGTATGTCTTTTCTGTAGGTACTTCCATGGGCACTGTTCTGAATTTGCACGTGTAATTAAACTGCTCTTCCAAACCATCTGAACACATGCCTCAGCTAGTCACCATTCACTGTCAAACTAATTGAGCCAGCTTTTCTAATGCCTTTTTTGTTTGGGGTTTTCGTTAAAAAAAAAATGTAATTCTGTTCTTGGGAATGCTGTTGAAGGTAATACCTTCTCCTAGCAACCATTGAATGAAAGAAGGAATTTATTTATTTCCAGTGTTAGGATGTATTTTTGCTAATTATTTAAAGGAAATTGCTATGCCCTGTAAAATAATCAATTTTTATTGATTATTTTACAGGGCATAGCAGAGTCATTGCAGAGCATGACTCTGTTTCCTTCTCTCAAACAAATAAAACATTCATTTTCAAAAATAGTTTGATGCATCTAACTGAAAAATTTATTTTATATACTTTTCACAACTTTATTTATTACTAAAATAGTTAAAGATATATAATTTATTCCAGAATAGTAAGAAATAACAAAACATTTAAATAACAATCTCATACTTTAAAAAAATACACTGATTATATTTAATTATTTTTATGCAAAATAAATTCTTAATTTTTTAGGAAAGTACTGTGAGTTTCACAAACTTTATCAAGAAAAGGAGTTTAAAGAGGCTGCTGCATTGCTTGTCAATCTTTTATCATCAGGTTTAGTGCCAAAATCGTAAGCATTTTGTTTTTACTTTGCTTATTACAGGTCATTGTTTTATTTGCAATACTACTTTGATTTTATCAAAATGAAAATATTTATTACTCTTCACAAAAACATAAAACATTATGTGCATTTCTTTTAATTCGTGATTTTGTCTTTACAAGATAGGTGGAGATTGGCCTAGTTAGAAGATGCCACTCACTTCCCGAAAAGCATAAATATCCATAGGCACTCTTGTAACCTTCTGAAAATAATCAGATTAAACTTACAATCAAGTTCATAGAATGTAAAAATGTTTTACAGTAAACAGCTTTCTGTTAAAAATACCAAAAAAGATTGGGTTCTCAATCTGACACAGGTTGTAGATGGTGTTTTCTTTCTTGTAAGATCTCCAAATAATAATAGGAGAATTGCAACTAAGAGGTGACACAACAATTACTATCATTGATCAAAGATTTAATTTTCAAAGTTTTCTACATGCAAGACATTCAAATGATAAATTAGATACATTTTTGTCAAGTGCATGTTAAAACTAAAATAGCTTTAGTTAAGGTGATCAGTGATAATTTTTATAGCATTCATCATGCAAGCATCACATGCAAGGTTGGTTAGCAGTTGCGGTAAAATCCCTTTGAAAAAGTTAGCATTATTAGTGAATGAAGAAAATTTATTAATGGAAGTTTTTGTAATGTTATACAGATCATTTTAGGCCATTAGTGATGTTATCTTAAAGTTTAATTTCTCTTTTAATAAATAGGAATGTTTCATGTAAACATTGTTTCAAATTAATAAAAGGCAAAATCACTTACCTGTCAGAAAAATTCACTTTGAAACTGGATAAACAAACTTGTTGACTTTAAAGTAGCAATCCCTGTTGAGACAAACTAAACTTATTTTCCATTATGTTTGTTATATATTGCTGGAATCTTCTCATAGCACTTATGAATATAATTAATGTATTTTTAGTTCAAAATCCCATTTTCCATTCTTACTGTTTTCCAGAGTCAAACTGTTATTTATTATTGAATAAATTACTGGAAATTGATTTGCCACAACTCTTTAAAAAAAAGAATTGTGAAATCCGACACAAAACTTGGTCCATTTTTCTTTTAAAATAACTCACTTCTTAATTACTTCAAACAATTTATGGTAGAATAAGAGAAATTCACCTCAATATTGTCCGTAGAACACTTCGCTTGAAACAGATATAAAACTACATTAAATGAATTCTTACACCCATAAAAACATTGATGATATGACACACCCGATCGATGGCCAATTTGCTTCAACCCAACTCCAAAATACATCAAACCACCAACGAGTAACTATGAGTATAAGAAGACATTATGTCCATTAATAAAACCAAGAAAAAAATAATTACGGAGATGATGAAAAATAATTTAACGTTTACTTTCCTTCCTGAAGTGGACTTTTTGACAGTGAGTCTATCACAGGATAGAACAGTGCAGAGTGTATACCAGAATTTTTAAATATAGAGATTAATTGATCTTCTGGTGCATGTGAGCAAAGGACCATGAATCAGAGATAGGATAGGATAGGGACTGCAAACATTGATTGAGTTTTGGTGTAGTTTGATTTCAAGTATCTCTGCGATTAATAACTTCGTGTAATTGCATTGGATTAAGTATTTTGGCCTTCATTTACATCATGAAAAGCTAATTCCAATGCTGATGAACAGGAAGCACAGACAGAAGATGCCTGTTGCTTCACTGTCAAGTCAAGCGTACAACATGTGAGCTTTAGTAAGATGAATCACAATCTCTGCAAGATATGTTGTATACCAAATCATTTATTTGGACTGCAAAGGTAGATTGGACTGAATGATTATTCAGCGTGGTGTGTAGTTTCCATTTGGGCTTTTTTTTTCTTTCTTTCTTTCTTTCTCTTCATTTCGGAATCATATTTCACAAGGATCTTATGAACTTTCAAAACATGACAGTACAATTAATTTTAGGAGGGAAAAAAATGTTTTTTAATTATTGCCTTGATAAGTGTGCCCATGACTTCCACCTGTTATATCACATTTCATAAATAACTACAGCTGTTTGGACCATTGTTTTCTGCAGATCTCATTCTGATAGGCCAAGTTTTTGAATTTGACCAGCCATGGCTTATGATATTTATAGATAACATGAATAAGCCCAATTTGATTTCTATATTTAGCTCATGCATCTCAGCTGCTTCATCTAGATGCTGAAATGTGATTTTAAAAATTTGGCACACATGAGCTAACTGTTCACTATAGTTTTCTAGTGGTTGGAAGTTTCTCCAGTGGTCTGGGAGTTTCTGTCAGATCCCTTCTGTGTATTAGGAGACATGATAAAACTTTATTCAACTTGGAAGGAGGAAGGGTACTTAATTGTTTAAATTATTTATTTCACATAAACAGGATTATAAAATGCATGTGGAATTATTCACACTGTCAGTTTAATTAATTAATTAATATATATTAATTAATTTTTAAAGCATTAGTAGTAAAGCCGGTAACTGCAAAGAAGAGATTATGGACTGAAGTAGAATCCATGACGGTATTAAAATGTAGAGTAAAAGTTAATTTTACAGGCAAGTGGCAAAAATTTATACTGAAAAGTTAATATTAATAATACAGGTGACCCCCGCTTAATGCTGATAATTCATTCTGTAAAAACAGAGCGCTAAGTGAATCTGCGCTAAGCGAGCACCGAATTCCCATAAGGTAACATGTATTTGTGAGTTGCAGTCGGTGCCATAGGATATTTCCTAATCAATAATAAACGGTAGTGAAAAGATGCACAAATGTCGGTCAAAATATTTAATATTCAAATATTTGTACATAAAAAATATTCTGCATTACATACATATATAATTATGTGGTAACTACTTACATATCAAAATTAAACTTAAACTACGAATTAAAATCATGAATTTAATTGATCTAAATTGATTTTAATTGATTTAATTTAATTTATGAATTTAATCATGAAAAATGTGTCGATTTTGGGTTGAACTTTGGCCCTCTTCCAAATAAACTAAAAGGGGTATTAATTTTAAATCCCCCGCAGTGTTACCACCCAACTATAAAGTCAACCGATCCTTCGCCGCTTTGAAACCTGGCATGTTTTTTTCTTCTTTCAATATGAAACTTCTTTTAGGCATTTGTATCCACAAATTTGTTTAAACTTCATCTATGTTAAAAACTTGTTGAGAAGTATAACACATAATATCCCTCTTCAATAATTTTAACAAGTTCTAATAATGCTAAAAGAGAGGAAATATGGATTCTTTTGTCCAGCTGGGTGATAAACTGAAGAAAATCGGATCAGTCAATAGAAAGCATCCTTCTTAAAAATACACTTATTATTTATTTGTTGAAGGCATTAAAAATGTCTTTGACAAAACCTTTCAAATTGCATTAGCAGGATATGAGTCCAGCTTTCAAAAAGTGTTATTCATAAGTGTTGTATAATAAGTTACTGTAACTTATCTCATGGGCACACTTGGGGCTTACCCATCCCATCCTATCCCGCAAGCCATTGTGGGTAGCACATTTGATAGGATTGCTATCTTCCGCACACTGGGTGGAAAACACCTGCATGTGAATCCCATCACTGACAAGAGGAATTTTTATGGGTTTTTTTTTTTTCATCACGTGACTGGGTTAGTTGGTCTCAAGCGAGGGGAGCATGGTTTTTTTTTTCCTGGAAACTGATTTTTCAACCAGCAAACAGAAAATTGAATTCAGAACATTACAGACAATATACACGGAGCAACATGACCTTAGTTCCGATGCTCCTGAAAACCCAACTGCAACAACAACAACCTATTCCTGAAAGAGACTCAATTTAAATGAAAAAACAAAAAATTTCTTTAGATAAAAGCAAAAACTCTCCTCAGTAAAGAAATGCACCAGTCAAACAAAAAAATAATAAGAAGAATAAAAATAAGAAAATAAAACCAAGTGTCTGTTTGTTTCCTTTTTCCCAACTGATCTTTGAATTGTCCTAAGCTATCAGTCTCCACCACCCATGAAGACAAATTTAGCATTTGCATTAGTAGAGGCATATAATGCAAGAAAGCAAGCTTATATAGCATCAGCTGAAGAGAGAAAAAAAAAAAAAAAAAACCTTCCCATTTCATCCATTAATTCCAAATGTTTGTGTAGTTCTGCCTTCAACTTATTTTAGTTGTTGAACTCCACTACAACTGATGGAAGTTTGTTCCAACTATCAACCAACCGCTGGCTAAAGGCATATTCCGCACATCTATTCTACAATTGTCTTTCCTCAATTTCAATTTATGTCACCTCAGGTGAGTAATCTGAGCAAGAGGAAAATTCCCATCAGCATTGAGCTTGCTCAAACCATTCAACGCCTTATACACCTCTATTAGATCATCTCACAGGTGCCTAGTCTCCAGACACTGCAATTTCCAGAACTTAGCTTTTCTTGGTAATAGCAAACCGTCATTCCACTTACCAATTTCATTGCACTTCTCTGTACTCGTTCCAGCAGCTCTACATCCTTCTTAAAATGAGGCCTCCAGACCTGTATCCAGTACTCAAGGTGTGGCCTGACCACTGCCTTATGCAAGGGAACAATCACCTCCTTATCTCTGCTAGCAAAATTCCCGTATATCATTAATAAGACACCATGAGCTACTCTTGCAGTCCGTCTGCACTGCTCAGAAAACTTCATAACTCACTGCACAATTACCCCCAGGTGCTTTTCATTCTCCACTACCCACAGTAACGTACAGAGTTAGTACGTTACTGTGGGGTTATTTCTTCCAATATGGAGTACTTTGCATTTGTCAATGTTAAACTTCAGTTGCCACTTCTCAGCCCATCTGCCCAAATTTTCTAGATCCTGTTGCAGTAGCACACTATCATTAACAACCCTGCCAACTTCCATATCATCTGCAAACTTAGACATTAACCGTGATATACCTTCATCAATATCATTGATAAAAACAAAAAACAACTGTGGACCCAACACCGAAGCCTGGGGAACTCTACCAATAACATAAGTTCACGAAGAGTGGTGACCATTGATTACCGCACTGTCTTGTCCCACTCAACCATCCTTTTATCCATTGTAACAACTTTCCCCTAATGCCATACTGCTCTAATTTGTACAGTAGTCTTTCACATGCCACAGTATCAAAAACTTTCCTAAAATCCAAGTATATGATATCAAAATTTTTTCTTTGCATCCAGTTCTTTTGTGGCCACATAATGTCCAATCAAATTTGTGAGACAAGACTTCCCCCTTAACAAACCCACGTTGTGTGTGGACTATAACTGCCGCCTTGTCTAGATCCTGCATTGCTTCTTTAACGAGTGACTCAAATTGAGGAAAGACAGATGTAGGATAGATGTGCGGAAATTTGCCTTTAGCCAGCGGGTAATTGGTTGGTGGAACAGACTTCCATCCCTTGTTGTGGAAGTTGATAGCCTAATAAATTTAAGGCTCAGCTGGACCGGTATTTCGAACAAACGGAGGGGTGAAGTGGAAGTTTTTTTTTTTTTTTTTTTGGCTGATGCTGCATAAGCTTGCTTTCTTGCATCATATGCCTCTACTAATGCTAATGAACTAATTAGACATGTGGCACAGAAGAAAAATGCATGGGATACATATAAATTAACAAGTGACACAGAAGACTATGATAGATATAAACTGATCTGTAACCAAGTCACAAAGGAGGTTAGGCAGGCAAAGACAGATTACGAGAAATCTTTGGCAAAGGATACAAAGAAAAACAGCAAAAAGTTCTTTACTTATCTAAACTCTAGAAGGAAATGGACCAATCTGATGAATCAGATTGGTCCACTTGATATCAATGGTTCAACTGTTGATGATCCTGCTCAGTTAGCTAACAAACTAAATGAATATTTTGCATCTACATTCACACATGAGGAGTTATTCAGAGAGGGGAATGCCAGAGGTGTATTAAACTCAGGTAGTAAGCTCGATAATCTTGTAATAACTGAGAGTAAAGTGGAGGAGAAGTTGTTGAAGATAAGCATAAGAAAGGCACCTGGGATGGATGGAATGTATCTAGTTATATTAAATGAGGTAGCAAAGGAATTAAGCAAACCCTTAGCCATACTTATGAGACCCTCCTTGGAATCAGGGGAGGTATCCATGGACTGGAGATGTGCAAATGTGGCCCCCACTCCACAAAGGAGGAGGATCAAAGAGAGATCTGTTAGTTTAACTTCTGTTCCAGGGAAATTTGATTGGATACTATGATGACCAATTTCTGACAAATTTGAATGGATACTATGATGTAGTGAGAAAGGAACTGGATGCAAAGAATAATTTTGATTTCATATATTTGGATCTTAGAAAGGCTTTTGATACTGTTGCACATGGAAGACTGCTGCACCAATTGTTGCAGTATGGCATTGGAGGCAAATTGGTGCTATGGATAAAGGGATGGTTGAGTGGAAGAAGACAGAGTGGTAATCAATGGATGCTGCTCTTCATGGACTAATGTTATTTGTGGAGTCCCCAGGGTTCAGTGTTGGGTCCATTGTTGTTTTCTGTATTCATCAGTGATATTGATGATGGTATATCAGGCTTAATGTCGAAGTTTGCAGACAATATGAAGGTCGGCAGAGTTGTTAATGACACTAATGACAGTACACTGCTGCAACAGGATCTAGAAAAATTGAGCAGATGGGCTGAGAGGTGGCAACTGAAGTTTAACATTGAGAAATGTAAAGTACTGCATTTGGGAAGCAGTAACCCCAGAGTGACGTATCAACTCTGTGGTACTACACGCTTCTTGATTAGACCGGGGTCCGAGCCTGTGCCCACCAAATACTTAAGATGCGGAAAGGTCAGGGAATGATCACCGCATATTCCCTTAGCAATATGGCCTTAGTTTCTAATGCTCCTAAAAACCAAATAACAAACAAACAAACTGACAGTGGTAGAGAACGAAAAGGACCTTGGGGTAATTGTGCAAGCAGATATGAAGTTTTCTGAGCTGTGTAGATGGTCTGCAAGAGTAGCTCAGTCTTGCCGACCGGGCTAGCCGAGTGGATAAAGTACCTGCCCGGCAACCCAAAGGTCGCGGGTTCGATTCCCGCCTCGGGCTTGGATCAAAGTACTGCAAAAACCTTGGGAGGTGCAATATGGCCACAGAAGCCAATGCGCCAACAACTACCAAATCAAAAAAAAAAAAAAAAAAGCTCAGTCTTGTCAATGATATACAGAAATGTTTTCTAGCAGGGATAGGGAGGTGATTATCACCTTGTATAAGGCAATGATCAGGCCACAGCTTGATTACTGTATACAGGTCTGGAGGCCTCATTTTAAGAAGGATGTAGAGCTGTTGGAATGAGTATAGAGAAGGGCAACAAGATTAGTGAATTGAACAAAGGGTTGCTCTTATGAAGAAAGGCTTAAGTTTTGCAAATTACAGTTTCTGGAGACTAGGCATCTGCGATGTAATCTGATCGAGGTGTATAAAGCCTTGAATAGTTTGAGCATGCTCAATGCTGATGGGATTCTTTCAATTTATACCCTCTCAGGCAAATAATCACCTGAGAGAGAGAGAGAGAGAGTATAAATTGAAATTGAGGAAAGACAGTTGTAGGATAGATGTGCGGAAGTTTGCCTTTAGCCAGCGGGTGGTTGATTGCTGAAACAAACTTCTATCTGTCGTTGTAGAAGTTGATAACTTAAACAGATTCAAGGCAGAGCTAGACAAACATTTGGTGCGAGTGGATCGGTTAAAATGAGAAGGATGTGTTTGTTTGTTTTTTTGGCTGATGCTATGTAAGCTTGCTTTCTTGCAAGTACCCTTGCTAATGCTAAATTATTGACCATCACTTTTGAAACAACCTAAATTTACCATTGGAGTTTCCAACTTAATGCCAAATTTCTTGGATAAAATATAATAAACACTAATTCTTTTTCATGTTCTGAAAGTGTTATCCAAATAATAAGACTACTAGCTTAAAAAAAAAAAAATAAAAATAAAAAAAAAAACTGTCTGAAATATCATACACAAACACACATTTCTCGAACTTTGTTATATCTTCCCTAAAGCAAGCAGTTCAGCAAGAACAGAAATTTTCATAAATGTTTCCAGCCTTTGTTTGCAGCTCAAAATTAACTTCAGCAGGTAAAATTCTTCCTTAAATTCAACAGGAATCCCCAAAAGAACAAATTACTTCTCTGGTGATATTCCTTGTATAAGTAAAATTAAAACTTTATACTTTTCTTTTTCTCATGAACGTATTGGCCATTGCTGTTGAACTTAGCTTGAATAGCATATGAATATAGCTTTATTAATGTAACAACAAACTGTATCTTCTATGCAAAATAAAAGCATTTACTTCCCATTTAGACTGGTTTCTTAATCTTTTATTAACTTACGTGACATTACCTTTAAAACTACTCAACATACAATATGCATGTGATGCCTCCGTAGCCAGGTGGGCAGGAGCAGCAGTGCGTAGCACACGCTTCTTGATTAGACCGGGGTTCGAGCCCATAGCCACCAAATACGGAGGATGCGGAAAGGTCAGGGAATGATCACCGCATATCCCCAGAGCAATATGGCCTTAGTTGCTAATGCTCCTAAAAACCAAATAAGCAACCAACCAACAATATGCATACATATATAGAACAACTTTCAGACCATTGTATTCAGAATAAGCCTGCTGATCTACACTTTTAAAAATTAATTACTCTCAATAGCTTAACAAATAACTCTCAGTTTGTGTGCATCACAGAAAGGACATTTTTGTAAGGTTACAGTTTTATTAACTTTAGTTTACCTGAAAACATTCCTTATTTTTTCAAGTAAGTTTCCTTTTTCTTGTTTCTTATAGTTCATTTAATGCTACTAATTCAGCTAATTCTGTTTTGATTTTGTAAAGACAACAACATGTAACAAAACAGCATGGCATCTGTAATTACATTGTGTTGGCTTATGATAATTTTTTTTATTTATTTATTTTTTTAAGTGTAACAAAATGTGACACTCATCAGTTCTCTACACCATACTATCTGCCTTCAGTATCAATTCCAAAAGCTTCCTCAATCACACACACACACACAAACCACTCCCAGGGAGAGAAATCCTGGCTATTGAACAAGGTCTAGGCTCCAGTGACAATAGAAATATTGGCAAGATAACTTTCCTCTGCTCCTCCCCCATTGCATTGCTCTCTTCCCTAACCTGAGATGCCTGTCAAGGAGAGACCACAGGCCGCATCCTGGTTTTTCTCCTCTATCTCATGCAGTATTTCCCCCTCTATATGCATAAAATCCACAGTGAATTCAAGGCACTGTCTGCTCTGGTTTTTGCAGAAAACCAGACATCCTCAGTGCTATCAATTAATGCAACATCTTTCACTACCAGGAAGATCCAGCACCTACAAAGCAGGCTCTCAACAATAGCCATAAGACTTTCACTTCAGCTATATTTGAACCATTGTAATCAACTAGGTTCCAGAAACTCTTCAAACATTGTATACTATAACACGATTTGACCCCCATGTTTACACATTAACAGGTCATATTAGAGTGTTAGCCAAGTTCCAGCTCATTCTGTATTTTGAGAAATAACACTTGCAGTGTGTTCCAAATTTCTGTCTATACTGCTAGTGGTACAATGTTCCCCCTCCTTTGACAGTCATTACATCTAGGGCTTAGGCTCTTTAGAAACAACTGTTATTCATGCATTGACCCAAAGTAGCCCAAGCCCAAGCTCTGTCACAGCAGGAGCAACATAGTCCTTCAACATTATAGAAAAAAAATTTGGAAATCAGTATGTGTATATCTCTTAAGTTAATTCAATATCTGTGATGAAATAGTTGCCTTGCTTCTTTACTTGATTAATCAGTCATTCAGTATCTTGTTACCCACATGTGAGGGATTTCCCTTCAATTCCTATTTTATGTTCAAACACTAAATTCAGCAGCTGTATGGACACAGCCATTATCAAAAGGTCTTGTCAGTACTCATAACATTGAACGTGCTTTGGGACACATCCTGCAAATGGATGGAATTGCTTGGGAAGGTATTTTATTTTTGTTACTAGCAAGTGTAATTCCCTTTGAACTTTGTTAAAAATGGTTCTGTTTATGCTGCTATTTTCGTTTGAAAGTTAATTTAGGAGAGTGATTAGAAAAGTAGGAAAATTACAAATCCATTTTTGACTTTTGACTCAAAAAAGCATTTTAAAAAAATTTATTTTAAATTCATCTGAAAAAACTCACATATAGTAGGATGATATGAGAAAAATAGCATGATTAATGACTGTAAATCAGTACTTATTTAAAAAAATTATAATATTTTAATGTTACAGAGAAATTGAGTAGTGTGGGAAGGGGTGTGATTTCAAAGAGAATTATTCAGAAAACATTTTAATTTGATAGCATTTTTGCCCCACATCAACAATTTTGATTTATAGAATTTCATGCTAGTACTGAAAAAGTTAAGATCCATGTCAAATATTATAGGGAATACAGTATAAACAAAATTCTCTTGTTTCTGATTTTTGTTGAAGAAAGTTATTTTATTAAACGATGTTTGCTCAGAATCTTTGTGATCAATCTGTTTCCTTGACTTGTTCAAAACCTTCCATAGAATATTTTCATCACATTATTTTTCAGCAAAAATGTTAATGAAATTAAGTTATTTGCTTTAAATTCAGTTTTTATCCCTGCTATAAAAATAGTATAATTGTATCTTCTCCTGCTGACAGATTCCAGGTGGTTATGCTGTTGGATTCTCTTCCTCTTTTAGAAGCTGAAAA
Source organism: Mastigoproctus giganteus (assembly GCF_048544385.1). Taxonomy (NCBI): domain Eukaryota; kingdom Metazoa; phylum Arthropoda; class Arachnida; order Uropygi; family Thelyphonidae; genus Mastigoproctus; species Mastigoproctus giganteus. The sequence continues at coordinate 36,195,589 of NC_143588.1, forward strand.
TGCAATATTCAGTACAAAGGAAACTTATCAGTTAATGGCCTGCTTGGAAGATTTGGCAGTATCTTTAATAGATCAGGTAACAAGTAACGAATGTGAAAAGTATGAATTTTTAAGTCTGGAAAATAATCTGTTATTTTTTTTCATTAAAGTTAAAATATTTAAAAATTTAATGATTTTCAAGTTAATGTAAATAACATAAAATATAAGCTTAATTAACATTTAAAATTTTGCTCTGATGTTAACAAACTGGAATTTTAAAACAAATTTTAAGTTTAAAATAAACAGGTGTGTGAAAGAGAGAGTTACTATCCTGTTATGAGTGGAGCTAGGCCCTGCAACTGGTCCTGGATGCATTTACTGATTCTTTTAATTTTGATTAAAATTAAACCACATCTGCCAAGTAGAGCGCGTTTGCTGGACATTTTTTCAAACTCTGTCAATTCCTTTCCAAAAGGAGGCACACAGTAAGGCTACCAGTCATTTCAGAAGAACACATTTCTGACAGTGTTCATGACAAAAAATAACAAAAAATAAAACACTGTTAATAAATAAAAAATGAACCAATTTTCAAATTGTAGTTCAGAGAATTCTCTGAGAAAGTCAATAAAAGAGTTGAACAATATAGTGTCAATTGTTGAATGGGAATGTTTATAGGAATATAAAAAAAAATAAAGAAGCATTAGACTTGTGTGTATATTGCATTTAGATGATTCTTGTGTAGAATTTGGCAAGGTACAAGGATGTTTATGTTATTTTACATATGGTAGTGGTAGAGAATGAAAAGGACCTGGGGTAATTGTGCAGGCAGATATGAAGTTCTCTGAGCAGTGCAGATGGGCTGCAAGAGTAGCTCATGGTGTCTTGTCAATGATATACAGGATTTTTTTAGCAGGGATAAGGAGGTGATTATTCCCTTGTATAAGGCAATGGTCAGGCCACACCTTGAGTACTGTATACAGGTCTGGAGGCCTCATTTCAAGAAAGATGTAGAACTGCTGGAACGAGTACAGTGTCTGGAGACTAGGCACCGGCGAGGTGATCTGATAGAGGTGTATAAAGCCTTGAATGGTTTGAGCATGCTCAATGCTGATGGGATTCTTCCTCTTGCTCAGAATAATCACCTGAGAGGGCATAAATTCAAATTGAGGAAAGACAGATGTAGGATAGATGTTCGGAAATTTGCGTTTAGCCAGCGGGTAGTTGGTTGGTGGAACAGACTTCCATCCCTTGTTGTGAAAGTTGAGAGCCTAAATAAATTTAAAGCTCAGCTGGACAGGTATTTCGAACAAACGGAGGGGTGAAGTGGAAGTGGTTTTTTTTTGGCTGATGCTGCATAAGCTTGCTTTCTTGCATCATATGCCTCTGCTAATGCTAATATAATGAATCAAAACCCTAAATTTTTTTTTTTCTCTCTGACAAGGCATGGTTTCATTTGTTTGGCCATGTAAGCAGTCAAAATAATGGCATCTAGAGTTCTCTGCATCCCTACACCACCACTTAAAGGTGGAGTGGGGTGCTATATCACAGAAATGTTTTGTTGGGCTGAACAATACCAGGAGCTTTTTACCCAATTATTCTGTTCCCTTTTGTGAAAGAAGATAAAAGATATTGCTAACGCCAAAGAAACAAGACAGTGCTATATTCAGTACAGTCCATTTGACAGTGAATATGTTAGAAGAATTTTTTCCCTTTTAGCACTTTATTCCAAAATTATATTCCATTGTATTCCCTCGATTGCATCTCTAGATAGTTTTTTAATAAAGTTGGTATCCAAAACATTAACCTTATGATACTTAGGCACACGCAGGTATGATAAGCAGGGCAGAACAGGGCAGGCCATAACCATTTTTAATAAAATCAAATCAGTAATATAGCAATAGCTTAATTTATCGGTACTCACCTCAAATTATCCGTGTTTTATCACATTGAAGCTATAGGAAAGGTAAAGATGTTGGAATATTATTAATTAAAAGTAAATAGTTAAAATAGAAGAAAAGTTAGGCCACATTAGTAATTTAAGATTAAGCCCAGAGGAAGAAGTGCACACCCAATTCCCCTGGTTGTCATCTATAAAATCACTATGTAAATGAAAACTAAATGTTAGTTGGCTGAAGATGTAATCAGAGACAGAGTTTAAAAAGGAATCTGGAGTCCTCATGGTGCATTGCTCAAACACATGGGAATTTGATATGTGCGAGACTCCATATTGGAGAGAGACTAACTGGTAATTTTGTATTTAATATTTCAAGTGAAGTGTTATGACAGAACCATTCCATTGCAAGCATTTGTATTGAAGTAATTTATAATTAGACTTTAATTTAATTAAGGTAATGGCAGAATCAACTGAAGGGTTATAATTATGAGCCTGCACATGTTGTGTGAGCTCGGTGCTTGACTGATTGGTTCTGAAACTATTGTAATGGTAGTATGCTCATGTATTTGCAGTTCTTGATGAACCATATCTTGTGGTGGTACTGGCTATGTAGAAAGCATCGCAACCTGGTTGGCATTTAGTAAGATATACTATATTATTAACATCCTTTTGTGTGGTATATATATATGTTTCTTTGTACTTACTGAAGGAGGTACCTAACTTATTGTAAAAAGAGAATATTAACCTGATATCTGTGCCTGCGAACACTTTGTGAAGCTGTCTAGCAAACTGGCTATGGTATGGGAGTACAATCTGGATGCCCTGTGTTAATATTACGAGGATTGTTGAATGTTGTTTTGCACATATGATATTGTTTTTCAAATTAATTGTATGAGATATTTCTTAGCTGTGAACATTCTTGTTAAATATTGCAACTGTGCCTAAATCAACTTGTGAATGACTGTATTTAATAGCATTATATATTTGGTTGTATAGTACAGACTTTTTTTATATTATATGAATGGTGAGAATGAAAATGTAAATATTCTCCTGTATCTGTTTTCTCTTTGAATATCTTAGTCCTGAGCCTATTGTCTTTTTTGTATACAGCTAGGTCGCAATTAATGCGAGTTCGAATAATGCGATATTTGATTTAGTGCAAATTGTATAATGTTACCAGGTTGCGTGTAATGCGAACCAAAATTCAGTTAATGCAAGGCTAGTGCAGCTAGCCTCGTATTAGACAATTAGCCTCAATTAGTCTTGCATTAGATGCTGCTACACTTCTTTATCTTCGTGTGTGCATGCTACTGCCTGTTGTAATATACGTTAGTTTTCATGATTTGTTTTAATCGGTTTAAGAAGTGCCCTTAAGAAAATGGACAAAAGGAAGATTCCTTCAGATAAAAACACTACAAGCACAAAAAAAGAAGCTCGTTATTAGAGATTAAAGCAAAAAATTGATGTGATTGAACGACATGAACGTTGTGGTCATAGCAACTCTAAAATAGGATGAGATGTCAGAATGCCTGAATCTATGGTACATAATATTATAAAACACGCAGGGGAAATAAAAGAAAAATGTAAAGTTGCATCAGCTTTTTGTGGTTTGCAAACATCTACAAGGAATAGAAGTATTACTATGCTAGAAATGGAGCGTCTTTTAACTGTATGGATTGAGGATTGCAATCAAAAACACATTCCCCTTAGCAGAGCATCCATTCGGACAAAAGCTTTAAATTTGTTTAAGAGAGTGAAAGAAAAAATAATGAAGTAGAAGAAACATTTAATGCGAGTGCCAGTTGGTTTGATTGATTTAAAAATAGAGTTCAGCTACATAATGTTAAAATTACCAGTGAGGTGGCCAGTGCAGATGAGGATACATCTAAAATATCCTGATGTTTTAAAAAAAAATAATTGAAGATGGTGGATACACTGATCAACAAATATTTAATATGGATGAAACCAGTTTATTCTGGAAAAGGATGCCTTCCAGAACTTACATTTCTAAGAACGAAAGCACTCAACTTGAATTTAAAGTGTCTAAAGATCAGCTAACACTTTTATTGTTAGGCAATGCTCAAGGCGATTTTAAATTGAAACCGATGCTTGTTTATCAGTCCTCATATCCTCACGCTCTAAAAGGCTACAATTATAGATCACTTCCAGTTATTTGGTGATCAAATAAGAAAGCATGGGTGACCCAAGCTGTGTTCATTGACTGGTTTTCAAGCTATTTTTGCCCAGCTGTTGAAAAATATTGCAAGGAGAGCAACATCGCATTTAAAGTTCTACTAATTTTGGACAATGATCCAACTACACTCGGTTCATTATTTGAAAATGTAAAAATCATTATTTGACAGCCAAACACATCTTTGTTGCAACTCGTGGATCAAGGGACCACTCAACATTTAAGGCCTACTACAGAAGAAAAACATTTGAACAGACAATTGCTAAAACTACAGGAGATGATGCAATTTCCTTAACAGAGTTCTGGAAAAATTATAACATCAGACAGACAATAGAAAATATTCAGCATGCTTGGCAACAAATAACTGCAAACAACATGTGGAGTGTGGAAACACATTTTGCCTCATTGTGCAAATAGTAGTGGTTTCGAAGAAAATGTTATAGAAGAAATAACAAATATTGGAAGAGAACTTGGATTTGATGAACTAGGAAATTATGTTCGGGAACTGCTGAATTCACACTCGGAAGAATTGACTGATGAGGATCTACTTTTAGTTCAACAAAGATCGTTTGAAGAAGCTGACAATGATACCGAAGAACGTGATAATGTGCAAGTGAAGGAGTTCACTCTCAAGGAATTCAAAGATATCTTTCGAGCTGTAGAAGTCGTGAAGCAAAAAATATGGATGCTGACCCTAACCTCGATCGAAGCATGCAAATTCACCGAGATGTGGATAAAGCACTCTGCATCTACCAGCGTATATACGAAGATTTAAAGAAGGAGAAAACAGTTCAGTCTACGCTGCTAAACTATTTCGAAAGACAATAAAGATGTTTTCATCAGTGTGTAAGCTTACCTTTAGGAATGATATTTAGAATTTTTTTTTTATTTTGCTTTCTATAATTACAGTACTATATGACTATATGAATTGGAAATTATAGACCAATTAGCTTTATCCCACATCTACAAGTTGTTCAAAAAGGTCATTACTAACAGATTAGAAAGAATACACCGTCACGTAATATCACAGCTAATGGAGAAAGCAAATGAATATAAAACACCATTATGCATAGCATTTGTGGATTATGAAAAGGCATTTGACTCCAAACAGCATAAGGCAATGTTTCGGGCACTGGAAAAACAAGGCATAGATACCCCATATATTATGATTTTGAAGAAAATATATGAGAATGCTACCTCCTTTATTAGACTAGACAAAGACAGTAGTAAATTTAAAATTGAGAAAGGAATTCGACAAGCAGACACAATATCTCCGAAGTTGTTTACTGCTGCCCTTGAGGAAGCTTTCAGAAGATTAAACTGGTCGCAGAAAGGAGTCAATGTGAATGGAGAGTACCTAAACCATTTACGATTTGCAGATGACATTGTGGTCATAAGCCACGATCCCAAAGAATTAGAGGAAAATCTTAATGAGTTATGTACAGTTAGTAAGGATTTTGGACTAAAGATGAATATGACTAAAACAAAAGTAATGATTGAACAAGTATGCCACAGAAAGGAACATAATGATTGAAGCAGCAGTAATTGAACAGGTGGAGTTATATACTTATCTGGGACAAGTCATTAGCTGTAATAATGATAAATGGCTGGAACTCAAGAGGAGAATAAATTTTGGATGGATAGCATTAAGGAAATATAGTCACATACTGAGGAGCAGTATCCCAGTTTGTCTGAAATGTAAAATAATGAACCAATGTATACTCCCCACCATGACTTATGGAAGTGAAGAATGGAATGAATTATACTGGGAATCAGACTGTTAGATAAGAAGAGAAACACATGGATTAGGCAGCAAACTCAAATAAAGGACATTCTTATCAAAACTAAAGAACTAAAATGGTCTTGGGCAGGACACATAGCTCGAAGACATGATGACAGATGGACTAAGAGAATAACAGAATGGTATCCAAGAGGAGCTATAAGAAAACCTGGAAGACAATGATGGAGATGGACAGAAGAAATTCATGAGTTTTTTGGTAGTAAATGGATGGCCATTGCACAAAACAGAAAAACAGAAGGAACTGGAAAGTTGCTGGAGAGGCTTTCATCCTGCAGTGGATTGAAAATGGCTGATGATGATGATGATGATGATGACTTTGTTAATAATAAATTTAAATTATAAGTATATTCTTTTTATCCTTACTGTAATATTTTGTTAATAAACTTATGAACGTTTTAAACTTATGTTTAAAATTTTTCATTACCTATTTCCGTTGAGCTGGAACCAATTACTGTATTTTACGCATAATTATAACTTCAAATAGTGCAAATTCAAATAATGAGACTAGTTCGTGGGATTCATTAGTTGCACAAATCGCGACCTAGCTGTATTATTAAATTTAAGAAATTAATGCTATTGTCTTCTTCTAATACAAGAGTGTATTTCAGTCTTATTATGTGCCGAATTGAATTTTATTAAAAGATTATCAATAATAGTTCTATTAGCATTAGTAAAGGCACATGATGCAAGAAAACAAGCTTATATAGCATCAGCCAAAAAGAAATTTTCATTTCATCCATCCACTTGCTGCAAATGTTTGTCTACTTCTGCCTTAAATCTATTTAAGCTATTAACTTCTACAACAACAGATGGAAGTTTGTTCCAGCAATCAGCCACCCACTGGCTAAAGGCAAACTTCTACACGTCTATCCTACAATTAACTTTCTTCAATTTGAATTTATGCCCTCTTAGGTGATTATTCTGAGCAAGAGGAAGAATCCCATTAGCATTGAGCATGCTCAAACCATTTAACACTTTATACACCTCAATCAAATCACCTCGCAGGTGCCTAGTCTCCAGACACTGTAATTTGCAAACCTTAAGCCTTTCTTCGTAAGGGCAACCCTTTAACATTAGCATTACCAAACACATACGATGCAAGAATGCAAGCTTATATAGCATCAGCCAAAAAAAAAACAACCTTATTTCACCCATCCACTCGCTCCAAATGTTTGTAAAGTTCTGCCTTGAATCTATTTAAGCTATCAACTTCTACAACGAAACATCCTTTGATCCATTCACTAATCTTGTTGTCCCTCTCTGTACTCGTTCCAGCAGCTCTACAACCTTCTTAAAATGAGGCCTCCAGACTTGTATTAAAGCACTTAAGGTGTATCCTGACCATTGCTTTAAACAAGGGGATAATTACCTCCTTATCCCTGCTAGAAAAATTCCTGTGTATCGTTGATAAGGCACCATGTGCTACTCTTGCAGACTGTCTGCACTGTTCAGAAAACTTCATATCTGCCTCCACAATTACCCCAAGGTTCTTTCCATTCTCTACCACTGTCAGTGTAGTACCACACAGTTGATACATTACTCTTTGGTTACTGCTTCCCATATGCAGTACTTTACATTTGTCAATGTTAAACTTCAGTTGCAACTTTTCTAGACCCTGTTGCAGCAGTGTACTGTCATTAGTGACAACCCTGCCGACCTCCGTATCATCTACAAACTTGGATATAAAGCCTGATATACCATCATCAATATCATTAATAAATACAGAAAACAACAAATGGACTCTGCTAATAACATTAGTCCACGAAGAGCAGTGTCCATTGATTATCACTCTGTCTTCTCCCACTCAACCATCCCTTTATCCATACCAGCAATTTGCCTCCAGTGCCACACTGCTCCAATTTGTGAAGCAGTCTTCCCTGTACAAAAGTATCAAAAGCCTTTCTAAGATCCAAATATATGATATCAAAATTATTCTTTGCATCCAGTTCCTTTGTAACCACATCATAATATCCAATCAAATTGGTCAGACAAGACTTCCCCTTAACAAACCCATGCTGTGTTTGAGCTATTACTGGTCTTGTCTAAATGATCCCGCAGTGCTTCTTTAACCAGTGCCTCCATTAATTTCCCTGGAACAGAAGTTAAACTATATCTTCAAAAAGGCCTCTAAGGTTGGGAGAGTACATATCCAGAATTTAAAACAAATACACCAACCGTTTAATTATAATGGTTTAATTCTGGAAACTATAAAATGTACCAAGCGATACTACACTGTAAAATGATATATGCAAAAGACTGATTTACAAAATAAATATACGATGAAATTTTAATATACAATAAAATATAAATAAAATATTTAAAATACAATAAAGATAAAAGCGATAAAACATTGACTGAAGCTTTCGGAGGCTTCCGCCTCCTTTCTCAACAACAATGATGTTAAAGCAACACATCCTTAAGTAACAGGCTCACAGCACACGTGGTTGACCAGGCACATGCTCTATATTTCTTCCATACGATCCAGAACCGGAAGCGGCTCGGGAGCGTGGAAATACAAAACGCTCATCTTTTGCCAGGACCACAGCTTCTAGTAGGGGGTGAAATCGAACACCCCTGTCCCTATTCATACTATTGTTCTCAGACGAGCCTATCCACAAACTCTCTAGCCACTTACGGTCCCAGAACCTATGCGCCCAGTCAAGGATGACAGCATTCACCGGGGAGACCTGATGATGTTTCTCCCAATAATGCTCAGCTATGGCGGACTTATTGAACTCTGCGGTCTGTATAGCTCGCATGTGCTCCCCCAGACGGTCTTTTAGTCGCCGTCCTGTCTCCCCAACATAACATTCCCCGCAGTCCGGGCATTCGATCTTATATACGACCCCACTACTGGAATCCCCAGGAATGGGGTCTTTGACCTGTGACAACACTGTGTGCAACTTCCGACCCGGAAGCTGCGCACAGCGTGTCTGAAAGTCACGTAGCATTCTTGAAACTCGATCTGACAAGCCCGGATAGTAGGGAATATAAACTGTGGCGACTGGAACGGACGGTATTTCATGATTAGGCTCCACGCTTCTATTATATTTATCAATGACCCTCTGAGGGTAACCGCATTTCATAAGATCCGCCCTAACTCGCCCAATTTCTTTCTCTCTCTCCTCAGAGGTGCTACAATGCGTCCTAACCCTACCCAAAAGTGCCCTGGCCACGCTGTTTTTATACTGCCCAGCATAAAAACAGCGTGGCCAGTCAATGTTTTATTGCTTTTATCTTTATTGTATTTTAAATATTTTATTTATATTTTATTGTATATTAAAATTTCATCGTATATTTATGCTACAATGCGTCCTAACCCTACCCAAAAGTGCCCTGGCCACGCAGTTTTTATACTGCCCAGTAAAAACAGCGTGGCCAGGGCACTTTTGGGTAGGGTTAAGACGCATTGTAGCACCTCTGAGGAGAGAGAGAAAGAAATTGGGCGAGTTAGGGCGGATCTTATGAAATGCGGTTACCCTCAGAGGGTCATTGATAAATATAATAGAAGCGTGGAGCCTAATCATGAAATACCGTCCGTTCCAGTCGCCACAGTTTATATTCCCTACTATCCGGGCTTGTCAGATCGAGTTTCAAGAATGCTACGTGACTTTCAGACACGCTGTGTGCAGCTTCCGGGTCGGAAGTTGCACACAGTGTTGTCACAGGTCAAAGACCCCATTCCTGGGGATTCCAGTAGTGGGGTCGTATATGAGATCGAATGCCCGGACTGTGGGGAATGTTATGTGGGGGAGACAGGATGGCGACTAAAAGACCGTCTGGGGGAGCACATGCGAGCTATACAGACCACAGAGTTCAATAAGTCTGCCATAGCTGAGCATTATTGGGAGAAACATCATCAGGTCTCCCCGGTGAATGCTGTCATCCTTGACCGGGCGCATAGGTTCTGGGACCGTAAGTGGCTAAAGAGTTTGTGGATAGGCTCGTCTGAGAACAATAGTATGAATAGGGACAGGGGTGTTCGATTTCCCCCCTACTAGAAGCTGTGGTCCTGGCAAAAGACGAGCGTTTTGTATTTCCACGTTCCCGAGCTGCTTCCGGTTCTGGATCGTATGGAAGAAATATTGAGCATGTGCCTGGTCAACCACGTGTGCTGTGAGCCTGTTACTTAAGGATGTGTTGCTTTAACATCATTGTTGTTGAGAAAGGAGGCGGAAGCCTCCGAAAGCTTCAGTCAATGTTTTATCGCTTTTATCTTTATTGTATTTTAAATATTTTATTTATATTTTATTGTATATTAAAATTTCATCGTATATTTATTTTGTAAATCAGTCTTTTGCATATATCATTTTACAGTGTAGTATCGTTTGGTACATTTTATAGTTTCCAGTATTAAACCATTATAATTAAACGGTTGGTGTATTTGTTTTAAATTCTGGAGAAGTTAAACTAATAGGGCTGTAATTACTTGTGTCGCCCTTTGTGAATTGGGGGTCACATTTGCACATCTTCAGTCCATTGGTACCTCCCCTGAGTCCAAGGAAGCTCTCATAATTCTGGCTAAGGGTTTGCTTACTTCCTTTGCTACCTCCTTTAATATAACTGGATAGATTCCATCCACCCCATGTGCCTTTCTTATGTTTATCTTCAACAATTTCCACTCTACTTTGCTCTCAGTTATTACAGAATCATCTAGCTGGCTGCCAGAGTTTAATTCACCTCTGGCATTCCCCTCCCTGAATATTGATACAAAATACTCATTTGGTTTGGTAGCTAATTGAGCAGGATCATCAACAGTTGAACCATCGATATCAAGTGGACCAATCTGACTCATCCACTTCCTTCTAAAGTTTACATAAGTAAAGAACTCTGCTGTTTTTCTTTGCCAAAGATTTCTCATAATATGCCTTTGCCTGCGTGACGTCCTTAGTGACATGATTTCAGACCAGCTTATGTCTATCATAGGCTTTCGTGCATTTTTGTTCTCTGCTGCATGTCTCATTAGTTCATCTAACATCCATTTAGGCCTGAACCTTTAAGAGTATTTTTAGTTGGCATGAAAATCCTAATAGCTTCCAAGATTAATTCTTTGAATGCTTCCCATTTTGAATTTGCTGTTGGTAACATGATCAGTTGGTTCCACCATATATAATTTAAATACTGTCTCAGACCACCGCAGTCACCTTTACGAAAGCAAAAACCCTTCCCTTTACCCTTGATGGTAGTTACCTCTTTGAATAAATCCCACTTCAGCACACTTTGATCACTGCCATCTAGTGGTTCCTTTATCTGCAGATTCTTAGTGCATGAAGAATCACTACTGATAATCAGATCAAGAGTATTACTCCCTTTAATTGCCACCCGAACATTCTGATGTAGAAAACAATCATCTAATAAATCCACAAAAGCCTTGCTAGTGTGTGAGTGACCAACACACAAATTCCAGTCAATATCTGGGAAATTAAAATCCCCCATTATAAGACTCTGATTTACTGGCCCACTCTATTTCCCTGTACAGTTTCTTATTATACTCATCAGGGTCATTAGGCCTATAGCACACTCCTACTCTCAATTTTGATCTCCCAATGCTTATGTCACTCCAAACAGAATCAACATTGCATTGTCCACCAACATCAATTGGATGCACTTTCTTAGATTTTATTTGTTTCTTAACTAACAGCATAGCCCCTCCTCCCTCCCTGTCCTGTCCTGTCTATCCTTTCTGTGCACATTGTACTCCCCCAATTCTGCACTGCTTATGTTTGTGTGACACCACATCTCTGATATCCCAACAATATCTACCTTTGATGTCTTGACTAGGACTTCAAGCTCATCAAATTTATTAACTATACTCCTAGCATTGGTGTACATGCAATTATACATGCACCTGTTTCTACTCTTTGTTACCCTAACAGCCCATGTATTTACTTGTTCCACTATGACTCCCAGCAGTCCTGGAAATCCCCATTGCCTTGCTTTCCAGGCTGCTACTCATTTCAATAGAAGCAGTGCAAGAATCACTTTCACCTCTTCCAGCGACTACTGTTACCCTATTAGTCCATGTATCCCCCCAAGCTAGCAATTTCTAACTCTGCCTCGATAGCGTCAGCAAATATTCTTGCACCCTTTCTATTTAAGTGTATTCCATCCATGTAGAAGCAGTCTCTCCTGTTAACAAGCACAGATTAGGCTGAGAAAAATTCCACCCGTTGCGCCTCGCACAATCTCTCCCTGGTCGAATTGATCGACAAGGCTCTCATCATATACTCTCTCCTATTGTCTGGTCAGAACTGCAGGCACTTTCAAATTTACCCTAACTCGCAGCGTTTTTTTCAAGATTGACCTGTACTTGTTGAGTAAATCTGCTGATCTTTTTCTCTTAATGTCATTAGTTCCAACGTGTACAACAATATCACCTTTTGGGCCCTTAAAAGATATCTGCTCTACAGCATCATCAGCCTTTGCCTCTGGCAGACATAACCTGCTGCTGTTTCACATATCCTTTTTGCACAATATGTTCCCCGTTTCCCTGACAATTGAGTCACCGACCACAACTAGTTTCTGTGACACCAGCACATTCTGTCTTGGGAGTTGCCGCTGTGTTGCGTGATGTTCAAGTGTAAGCTCTGCCGTTGATGTGGGCAGCTGAGAGCTTGATGGGCCCCTCAATTTTAATCCTTTGAGGGCATCCACCCTATCCTCCAAGCTCTCATATAGCTCTCAACCCATAACAATGAGTTGGTGACTGATTTCCTCACACTCCTTACATTGTTCACACACAAAGATATTCCCCTTGTCAATATCTTGTCTCATTCCTGATTTGCTCCACGAGCATCAAACAAGCAGTGCATTTCAAAAGGCTGTGATTCAGAGGTAAACCGCCCCCTCAGTTCTCCCCTGAGCCACAGCACTCCCATTAGCTTGAGCCTTTTGGTTGGCTGCTCTGGTCTGAGTCATGATTCCAATTCAGTTTCAAATAAAATTTCAATTTCAATACAAAAATATATAGCCTATATCCCAATGCAGTTATAACTATATACAGGGTCTCCCAGGAGGAAAGGTCAATATTCCAGGAGATGAAAGGATAGGTCATTTTAGGCAAAAAAGTTCATATAAACATGTGCCCTATCCCGAATGGTTTCCAAGATAGAAGCATTTTCTACTCTCATGGTTTCCAAGATAGAAGCTTTTCTACTCTCATGAAAACATGGCGTGTTGCTTGTCTAAGTGTATCTTCACGTTCCTTTATATGGGCAACAGCGTACATTATGCGAGCTAGCATATCATCTGTTGTATCCACCTTTCTTCTGTACACTTCACTCTTCATTCAACCCCGTAAACAAAAATCTAATGGTGTTAGTCTGGAGATCTTGGTGGCGGTTAATGGCATCACCACGACCAATCCACTGATTAGGGAAAATTCACTCCAGATGTTGCTTCACACATCTGATAGAATGGGAAGGGGCCCCTTCATGCTGAAAATACATAGCACACCGTGTGGCCAAAGGAACGTCCTCTAGTTGTTCACCTAATGTATTTTATAAAAATTTAAGGTAATTGTGTTCTGTCATTCGATGTTATAAAATAACGGGACCTATCAACAGGTTATTGATCATACCGCACCACACATTGATTGAGAAACGAACTTGGAAATTTGTTTCCACTGTACCATGTGGATTCTTGTGCGACCATCGATGAGTGTTACGTGTGTTGTTGATTCCATTCCTGGTAAACGTGGCTTCATGTGGTTTATCAGTAAATAGTATTGATGGAAGTACTTCGTGATTGACATTTGAAAATGACAAAATTCAAGATGCGTGGCACTGTCCCCTAATCAACTGATGGCTGGCAACTGACAATCAAATGCCGCAGTCTGATGGGAGGGAAGGAAAATATTGCGTGCCAATTTCAAAACAAATGTACATTAAAGTAGCTCTATCTCGGAAACCATTCGATATAGGGCACTGTTGATATGAACCTTTTTGCCTAAAATGACCTATCCTTTCACCTCCTAGAATATTGACCTTTCCTCCTGCGACACCCTGTATATATATATACACTGAATTATGAGCACCCTTATGAAAAGTGAATGCAATCCATTGACCACATTATGTACGAGAGTGCACAGTTAGTTGACCTACGTAGCATAAAATAAATAGCATAGACAAGGTGTCATTGGTTCAGTAGATAGTAAAATTCCAAGCGTGATGGGTAAAAGGAAGGATTTATCGGACTTTGATAAAGGACAGATTGTGGGAGCTCAACGAGCTGGTGCCTCAATTTCCAAAACGGCTGAAATGGTGAGATGGGTGAAAGCCACAATAGTTAAAATGTATCAGGACTGGCGTCAAACAAAGATCCGGCAGCAAAACCGTAAAGGTCAGCTAAAAGGTTGAAGTTAGAGGTGAGCACCAGGTCGGATCACTCATAGAGGCAAACAGGTGCAGCACTGTTGAAGAGTTAACTACCCAATACAACATGGGCCAACCATAGATGGTGGTCGTGTACTTGTTTGGCATCAACAACATGAGGCTGTTCATCCGTCATGCATGGTATCAAAAGTGCAGGCCGGTGGAGGCAGTTGTATTGTGTGGGGCATGTTTCACTGGAAGGAACTTAGACCCCTAGTGCATGTGGAACAACATATCAGTGGTCTCTGCTTTCGTCAACTGCTTACTGGCTGTGTACACCCCACTATGTTACATTTTCTCCCGAATGGCGATGGTGTATTCCAAGATGACAATGCTCCAAGCTATCGGGCACTTGTTGTAGGAATGGTTTCAGGAACACAGTTCTGACTTCCAGCATATTGATTGGCCTCCGAACTCCCCCAATATCAATCCCATAAAGCACTTGTGGGAAACTATGGAAAGGCATATCAGGCGTCTGGATACACGAATCACCTCCAGACCTACATTGCTGACCGCATTATACACAGCTTGGTTGGCCATACCTCCTGAACTATTCTAACATCTTGTTGAACAATGCCATGTCAGACAGCTGCTGTACTGGCGTCAAAAGGAAGACCTACGAAGTATTAGGTAGGTGGTCATAATTCAGTGATCACTCGGTGTGTATATATATATATACAGTCGAACTTCTTTATAACGAATTCTATAAATCCAGTGAAAAAATTCGTTATAGAGAAATTTCGTTATACACAGAATATCTTTTTTATTAGAAATTATTATCTAATTAGAAAATGAAAATGAATGTACATATATTTTATTTTTAATGTATTTTATTTCAAAAACATACTGATTTAAATTACGTTTACACAATTTTCGCTGGTAAGTATCACAAATTAAAAAAAAATCTGTAATTTTCGTTTGCACAGTACAATTAAAAAATTGTCTGATTCTCAAAGAAAACCTCACATTTGTTCAGAGCATTAAAAACGTTATGGGGGAACATTTTCACAAAACAGTAGACCCATACGAACTGTTTTAAAAGCGTTAATCATTTCTTCGCGAGTTGGCTTTTCTACGGGTTGTTCTGAAGCATCTTCAGCGTCATCGTTAATTTCTTCGTGATTGTGGTCGTGGCTAACACTGTTCAGCAGTATTTCATCTCCATTTGGATGTTCTGCTGTGATCTACATAAATATAACTATCGAGTGTTATTTCATTTTCAGTGTTTCCGGACGATTCTAATAATGTCCAAAATTTTTTCAGTTGTGAAAGGGGCAGTTCATCTTGTTTGTCCAGTTGTTGTTCGACTTCTGTATTCAATACAAATTCCGCTTTCGAAAAACAATTTTGAATAGTGTATTCAGTGAAATTGTTTGTCCAAACTTTTGCCAATTCAGAGATGCAATCTCTAAGTTTAATTGTAACCTCCAAGTTTCTATTTTCTTATAACGCATTGACAATCTTCATTATTATTCTCTTTTGATAATGAAATTTAAAATTTTTAATAATGCCTTGGTCCATTGGCTGGAGTTTTGACGTTACGTTTGGTGGTAAAAATAACAGGTGGTAAAAATAACAACTCCGCACTTAAGTTTGGCAGGATGTGCCGGACAGTTGTCGGTTACCAACATGATTTTCATTTTTCTTTTGTTATATGCTTGTCTAGTTTTAATATCCATTCTTCAAAAATATCACTTGTTATCCATGCTTTTTTATTAAAAGTGTAGTGAACTTCCAAAGATTTTGTGCCTCTAAAACATCTTGGGTTTTTTGATATTCCGATGACTAAAAGTCTTAATTTTTCACTTCCTGTCATATTTGCTCCAACTAGTGCAGTGATTCTTTCTTTGCTTTGTTTTCCGCCAAAAAACATTTAAAGAATAAACCCATTTCATCAGCATTAAAAACATCCTTACGCTCAATTTCTTCCAAAATCTTCTTTAAGGTATTGTTCCTCCAACTGTTGCAATCTTCTTCGCTTACATTAACACTTTCTCCACAAATAACCTTTTCCACAATTCTGTGGCGCTCCTTAAATTTATCTAGCCACCCAGTGCTCGCATTAAATTCTGTATGTCCAAGAGACTGTGCAAATTTCAGAGCTTGTTGCTTAATTATTGGACCCGATATTGGTATATTCTTTTCACGTATCATTTGCACCCATTTTAGAACAGCTTTATCAACATCTTCGTATATACACAACTTAATTTGTTTTTTGTCTGTTCCTCCTTCAATTACATTTAAAATTGATTATCGATTTTTTAAAATTGTAGATAAACTGCTTGCAGGTATGCCATATTTCTCCGCAACATCTTTTTTCTTAAAACCCTGGTCAATATCATAACAATCTTTGCTTTACCATTAATACTTAAACACTTTCTCTTCAACATTGTTTCCGAAATTGTAAAAATTACTCTACTGCCACTCTTGCCGATACATGCACCGCAAACTTCGCTGCGCTGTCCATATAGTGAATTGTTAGTACTACTCAATGACATGTGCTTGCCAATTCAACAGTATCATGTGACCTTTCTTTTATCAATCACTTTAAAGAAATATACGAGTTTTAATTTCTTTTATTCTGCTTTCATTCATATATACACAAAAGAAAATTTATGATTAATGTATGCTGTATGTTATTTTTCAGGGAAAAAAAATACAAGAGCATATAGCCTATGTGATTGATGACGAACAAAATTAAAAAAAAAAAAAAAAATCATGAAAACCATCTACTGGGAGTCCAGTTAGATGAGAACGGACATATATAACGATTGACAGGAAGGTCACGTGTTACAGTTGAGGTGAGAAGCTAATGTCACTCAGTAGGCATTACTGAAAACCGACTATGGTAGCATTCTATGTATTTCCACCGCAGCATGCTAAAGTTTACTGCAGCGAATTTCATTTTCCCCTGAGCCAACATCAATTTACAAATGTACCCTATTTATTGTAAAGTTTACGACCACTTTTGGGCGCCTCCGTAGCCAGGTGGGAAGGAGCAGCAGTGCATAGCACATGCTTCTTGATTAGACCGAGGTTCAAGCCCATCACCACCAAATACGGAGGATGCAGAAAGGTCAGGGAATGACCACCGCATATTCCCGGGGTAATATGGCCTTAGTTGCTAATGCTCCTAAAAACCAAATAACAAAACAAAACAAAAAACGACCACTTTTAAGAAAACCCATTTGGTTTAATAATTGTAACAAAAATGAAACAAAGATCCTCCTACGGGCATCAATGGCTACAAGTATTCACTAAAAGAATGATTAATTCCAGATACTAATGCGTAATTTCGGAGGGAAGGAGGCCGTATGCTTGAAAATCTTCAAAAATGGTTTTACTAATTTTTTAAAAATTCGTTATAAAGAAACTAACACTTCGCTATATGGGGTTAATTTTACATGTAATTTCGTTTCAAGGTGCAATGTTTTGCAAAAAAATTCGTAATATAAAGAAATTTGTTAAACAGAAGTTCGTAATAAAGAAGTTACACTGTATATATATGTATATATATATATATAAGTTTGTATTAATATATTGAACAAAGTATGATCAAATGGATATGAAAGCCACACAAAGCACTAGCAAAGAGAAGGGTGCAGAAAGCAGAAAAAGAAGCGCAGCAGACCTGTGAAAGGCGAAAGAATGTCAATATCCCAAAAGCCAAGATGAATCAACAGAACCATGGGCTGAATCACCCATCATCAGCATACCGTATAAGCAGTTTAACTTCAGGGGCGACAGCTGAAGTATTTGTTGCTCCACTGTAGCTAGGTAAATCTCAGAAAGAAGAGCTGAAATACCTAGTCCGATCCGAACGAAATAAAAAAAAAAAAAAAAAAATTCATGAAAACAATCTATTGTGAGTCCAGTTAGATGAGAACGGACATATCATATAATTATTTACAGAAAGGTCATGTGGTACAGTTGAGGTGAGAAGCGAATGTCACTCAGTAGGCGTTACTAAAAACTGACTATGGTAGCATTCTGTGTATTTCCGCCGCAGCATGCTAAAGTTTACCGCAGCGAATTTTGTTTTCCCCTGAGCCAACATCAATTTACAAATCTGCCTTTTTACGGGAGTTCGTAAAACTGCTCAAAAATTTTATTTTGTAACCAAAAGTGTCTCGCTTTGATTAAGATAGAAACTAATTCTAAAATGCTATTAATGCTGCGGATAGTAAGAATTGAAAGTGTGTTGTCTTGTTAGAAATTTGCATGATTTTTGCAATGTGTAGGCTATGTTCAAGTTAGTATAGAGGGGGACTGTGTCGTAAGATGCGAGTATGTCATCCGATACCGTAACAGTGTTTATACGATCAAACACTTGGTTTCTATTATGCACCCTGAATTCGGAAAATTTCATTAATGGTGATATCAGAGATGTGGTGTCACACAGATATTAAGAATGCAGAATTGGAATTTGGAGAGTACAATATGTACAGAAAGAATAGACAGAATAGGAAGGGAGGAGGGGCTATGCTGTTAATTAAGAAAAACATAAAATCAAAGGAAGTGCATCCAGTTGACATACATGAACAATGCAATGTTGAGTCAGTTTGGTATGACATAAGCACTTGGAAAGTAAAAATAAGACTGGGAGTGTGTTATAGGCTTAATGACTCAAATGAGTACAACGAACAATTGTACAGAGAAATTTTTTATTTATTTTTATGTAAACCCCAAACAAGAGGTATTAGAACCTATAGTACTTAGTACCATGCTTGGATTGGAGGTTGAGAAGACGAAAGAAGATATTTGTTGACATTGAACTTGAACTTCTGTAGACTGATTTTCAGGAAATACATATGAAGGAAGGTTGTTCCAGAAAACTGCAGTTAAATGAATAAACGACGAAGATGAAAAGTTGGTTCTGTGAGTTTGAAGTTGCACAGTAAATGGATGTTGGCTGGTGGCAGCACGTGTTCGGGCTTTTTTTAAAGAGAATTATAGAAGCCAATTCAGAAGAACAGTGCTCATGGAAGTATCTGTAGAAAAGGCATGCAGCAGAAACAGTACATCTATGACAAAGTGCATGGAGAGACTCTCTTAGAGATAAATCATTAATTAACCTAACTGCCCTCTTCTGAATGGAATCAAGAAGCCTGAGAGAGGTTTTGGGGGAACCACCCCAGATGTGGGAACAATATTCCATGGCAGGGCAGATTTACGATTTATACAGAGTGAGCAGCTGTTTGGAAGAAAAGTAACGCCGAGAGCGAAAGAGAAAACCAAGTTTTTTAGATGCAGAGGAAGCAATATTTGTAATATGTTTTTGCCAAGAGAGATTAGAAGTCAGGGCAATTCCCAAAGGAGATATATCATTTTACCTAGAAATCGGAGTGTCACTAAAGATAAGCATAGAAGCAGAAGAATCCTTTTTGCGAGATATAAGACAAGACTGAGTTTTAGAAGGGTTGAAATCAACTAAGTTGTCTTTGCCCAACTGTAGAATTACCTGAAAATCGGCATTTAATGAATTTGCAGCAGATTTTCTAGAAGTTGAAGATGATTGAGCAGGGCAAGGTTTCTCAAAATGGAAAGTAGAATGCAATGTACTATCATCGGCAAAACTATGTATAGGATTTCCAGTCAATGGAAGAAGGTCATTAATATACAAGAGAAAAAGAGTGGGGGAAAGAACTGAAACTTGGGGGACACCAGCATTAGTGGAGAAGTTAGAAGACAGAGAGCCATCTACCATCACCCTCAGTGAGCAATCAGAGAGAAAACTAGATAACCAATTACTAAAAACAGTTGGCAAACCATAAGATGGAAGCTTGTTTAGGAGATGTCAAGAGGAACTACTTGTGTTTCACCGAACCTTTCCATTGAATTAGTCCATAAATGGGTAACATAAGCCAGAATATCACCAGTGGATCGACACTGACGGAATCCATACTGGCAATCGTTGATCATACAGAAGGTTTCTAGGTAGTTTAAGAGTTGACGGTTAATTGATTTCTCCATTACTTTAGAAAGAGTAGAAGTAATTGCAATGGGACGATAATTGGATGGGAAGGATTTGTCACCCTTTTTAGGAACTGGCTTGATGTGAGCAAATTTCCAAGCAGAAGGAAAAACACCTTTGGAATAAGAAAGTGAAAAAAGGTGGCAAAGAATAGGAGTAAGTTCAGGAGCACAGGTTTTGAGAACAAATGGAGAAATACCATCGGGACCTGGAGCTTTCTTAGCATCAAGATTCATCAAAATCCTTCTGACATCCTTTTGACAGAAGACAACAGGAGGCATTGAATGGAACGTGTTGGGAATGGTGGGAGGTGTTTTACCAAGATCATTAATACATGAGTTGAAAGAAAAATGGGATGCTAGCAGGTCAGCTTTATCCTTGGCTCAAGTGACAACAGAACCATCTGGATTGGACAGAGGTGGGAGCAGAGATGGGCAAAAGTTGCGGCCAATAGCTTTGGCAAGAGACCAGAATGCTGGCTACCATTAGGGCAAGAATCAAGTTTTCTACTCTTAGCATGTTCAAACTCTAGTTTGGACTGATTAATAACTGCTTTACAATTGTTGCGAGCTTTGGTGTAGGCAGAAAAGGAAACTGAAGAATTAGAAACAAGCCAATTACGATATGCAACATTCTTCTCTTGAACAGCCTTAGCACATTTATTGGAAAACCAAGGTTTAGATAAAGGATGAGATTTTAAAGTGGAGTGTGAGATAAAGGATTCCATTCCTTCAAGAATAATTTCACTGATAAGATCTGAGCAAACGTTGACATCAGAAGTTTTGAAACAGTAATCCAGCCAAGAAAAGGAAGAAAAGAAATCTCGCAGGTCATCCCATTTTGCATTCTTGTAATGCCAAACAACAAGAGGTTGGGAATAGCCATGAGATAAAGGTTCCATTGGAGAAGAGACAATCACCAAGTTGTGATCTGAAGTGCGTAAAGGACCTCTCACTTCGACCGTGTACTTAGAAGGGTTGTTTGTGAGAAATAGATCAAGCCATTGGCTGTATGATTAGGATTGTCCATTATTCTTGTAGGTAAATGAACAATCTATGCAAGGTCATTTGTAATTGCAAAATCCTCAACATCTCAACCAGCTGGGTTGTTGTGACTAGAAAATGGAAGCCAACTGGAGTTGTGAACATTAAAATCACCAAGGAGAATTACCTCACTGTTAGGCAAGTTGGACTGGAGTAAGTCAAGTTCCAAAGAGAGACAGTCAAAGAGCTCCAATTGATTAGTGGAGTTGGGAGAACGGTAGAGACAACAGATGAATTTGACACAATGAGGTAGAGAGATTTTAAGCCCCAGAAGATCAAAGAGAGGAGATTCCAAATTGCCAAGTCTCTGACAGGGAATATCAGAACGGAAGGAATCATACAGCGAATAATTTGGGCATCTGAGGTGAGCAGTAGTTGAATCAACCGATAACTGAGATTCTGTCAGAAAAAGTACATGGAGTTTGGCAGACTGCAAGTGGAAATCGACATCATTGAGATTAGAATTGAAACCACGTATATTTGTGAAATGAATTAGGAAATGCTTGGGAGGTTTAAATATTTTCATATATAAGCTTGCTCTATTAGTTTGACAATTCATGGTGTATTCAATAGTAAGAAAAAGTGGGTGGGGCATGCTGGATAAAGTACAGTGGATTCCGGTTAATCGGGGCAGCCATTTATTTGGGGCAAATTTTAAAAAACAGAAACCAATCGAGAAAATAGCCAGGGTTTACTTCGCTTAATTGGGACAGCATGCCATTTAATCGGGGCAGGAGACTGCAGCACTGGAGATTACCCTATGATTGTCTCCGACGATACCACATGGTTCGGTCGAAATTCTGGAGGTTATAACCATAAAACAATAAAAACAATTAGCAGTCACCTGTTTATTGGACTTTTCTGTTAGTGAAATCTATCATAAACGGACAGTAAACTCGATCTTACTGAATTTGCGATAATACCGACAGCTGGAATTCTGTGGGTTGTTATGGTGAAATGTGTTTACAGTTCTATGAAATCTTCAATCATGTAAAAAAATAAATTTTCAGATCTTCTCTTCATTCCTATTTTTAAAGCTTTGTAACTTGTTACTCCATTCTCACTTGCGCGTATCATGTTACTTGCAATTTGTGTGTGCCGTGTTCTTTGTTATTGATTGCTTATCTTTTTACTGTTTTAAATTTTAACCCCCACCCACAGATGTCAGTGAACAGAGGTGTCAACTAGTTCATATGTACTTATTACAATATGTATTAATTATTCCGATTATCATGTATATTCTTCCGATTCACGTATCATTTAATATTTTAATTGGTAAGGTAATGAAGGGTAAATTTGTGCTTAATATATCTTTGCTTTTGTAGCCTGTGGATAATATTCCTCCAATTTTTGCTAATTAGAATCGCTGTTTAATAGAATTAAAATTCAATTCACAAACATGATCACAATGACCGGCGCTTACTGCACATCGTATAATGAATGGTACTTTACTATGCTACCTATCAAATCACGTTACGATGGAGTCACCATCGTAACGTGATTTGATTGTACAGTAAACCAATTGTAAAGGGGGGGTGGATTACATTTATTTATAACTATTTACGTGAAACTTCGGATAATTGGGGCAGCCGCTTAATCGGGCCAAAATGCACTAGTCCCGATATGGCCCAAATAACCGGAATGGACTGTAATAAAATTTTTGGATATGGTGTACACACGGTAAGAATATACCCAGCTCTTTGACATAACGTGGCCTCGACAATGCCCCCTGCACACACACTACTCGGACTCCCTCGAGTCACTATCTGGCAGAGTAGAGGTAGCAAGATTATACACTATCTGATCCGGAAGCCTCCTAGAGAGATACCAATAGGTTTGGTCCGGTGTATTAACTAGCGGCCAGCCTGAGAACACCGTTTTAGAGCTGTAATCCTCGAAATGTAAGGAATATTGGATCTCGCCACGATGTTCATCATTACATCAAAGGTCATGAATCATACATACTGCATGATGGAAGAGATAGGGAAGGGTTGACCGGAACTTAACTCTAGAGACTAAACATGGGTTCCACCACTTCAAGCCTCCAATAAGCAAAGTGGTGGTATTGCACCGGTTGATGAGAGTCATCTACCACCTAGTACTGCCTGATAACATAGAGGGGTGGCATTCCTCCATGTGGTCTGGGCACCGCACCTCAATCCCTGCTTACGTTGGTTCACATCTGGGTAGTCACCCACCGTGTACTTGTGCATGGAGGTTATACCCAGGATTACTAACAGTCCCATCATCGTGAAGGTGCAAGCAGAGGATTTGGCTGTCGTAGACCGTCCAGACTTTGCCAAAATTGGGTCCACTTGACTTTGAGTGTCACCCGAATATCAGTTCCATCAGTGTTTTAGTCTCCCAGGTAGCATGTACACTGGTCTGGCATATCTGAGAGAATGTCTGTAACAACCTCAAGGACACAAATAAACTAGTAAATCAGAATGTCTTATAATGGTGGATTTTAACTTCCCAGATATTGACTGGAATTTGTGGGCTGGTCAATCGCACACTATCAAGACTTTTTTGTGGATTTATTGGATGATTGTTTTCTGCAGCAGCATGTTCAAGAGTCAACCAGAGAGGGTAATACTTTTGATCTGGTTATCAACAGTGATCATTCATGTATTAAGAATTTGCAGAGAAAGGAAACATACGAGGTGGCAATGATCATAGTGTACTAATGTGAGATTTACTTAAAGATATAATTACCATCAGTGGTAAAGGAAAGAGTTTTTGCTTCCATAAAGGTGACTACAGTGGGACCATCTCGTGATGTTACCAACAGCAAATTCTAAGTGGGAAGCATTCAAGGAATTAATCGTGGAAGCTACTAGATGTTTCATACCTATTAAGAAATATTGTTCAAGGTTTAGGCCTAAATGGTTGTCAAATGAACTAATGAGACTCATGCAGAGAAGAAAAATGCATGGGATATATATGAGTTAGTCTGTAATCAAGTCACAAAGGAGGTTAGGCAGACACAGGCAGATTATAAGAAATCTTTGGCAAAGGATGCTAAGAAAAACAGCAAGGATTTCTTTGCTTATATAAAATCTAAAAGGAAGGGGATGAATCTGATTGGTCCACTTGATATCAATGGTTCGACTGTTGATGATCCTTCTCAGATAGCAAACAAACTGAATGAGTATTTTGCATCTACATTGACATATGAGGAGTTATTAAGGAAGGAAAATTGCAGAAAGTTATCAAATTGTTGCAGGGTGCTTAATGATTTTGTAATAACTGGGAGCAAAGTGGAGGAGAAATTGTTGAAGTTAGACATAAGAAAGGCACCTAGAGTGGATGGGTTCTATCCAGTTATATTCAAGGAGGTGGCAAAGGAACTAAACAAACCTTTAGCCATAATTATGAGAGCATCCTTGGACTCAGGGGAGATGCAAATGTATCCCCAATACATTTGCACATCTATTCTTATGTCGAAGGGTGACACGAGTAATTACAGACCAGTTAGTTTAACTTCTGTTCCAGGTAAAATAATGGAGTCACTGGTTAAAGATGCATTGCAAGACCATCTAGACAAGACTGCAGCAATAATTCAGGCTCAGCATGGGTTTGTTAAGGGAAAGTCTTGTGTGTTGCAAATATGATTGGATACTATGATGTGGTTACAAAGGAACTGGATGCAAAAAATTATTTTGATGTCATATACTTGGCTTTCAGGAAATCTTTTGACACTGTTGCACATGGAAGACTACTGTTCAAATTGGAGCAGAATGGTATTAAAGGTAAGTTGCTACAATGGATAAAAGGGTCATTGAGTGTGAAAAGACAGAGGATGGTAATCAACGGATGCTGCTCTTTGTGGACTAATGTTATAAGTGGAGTTTCACTGGGTTCGGTGTTGGGCCCACCGTTGTTTTGTATATTTATCAATGATATTGATGAAGCTATATCAGGCTTAGTGTCGAAGTTCGTAGATGAAGCAAAGGTTGGCATACTTGTTAATGACAGTAATGGCAGTGTGCTACTACAACAGGATCTAGAAAATTTGGGCAGATGGGCTGAGAAGTGGCAACTGAAGTTTAACATTGACAAATGCAAAGTACAAAATATGAGTAGAAGTAACCCCAGAGAAACGTACCAGCTGTGTACTACACTTAGGGTGGTAGAGACATCCATTTAGTTCTAAGCATTGAACAGTATTTCTTTGTTCGTGTGAAAAGCTTAGTAGTTTCTATGGTTATTTCCCTGAATGCTTCACATTTACAATTTGCTATTGGTAACAGCATCAGTTAGTCCCACTGCATGGAATTAAAAAACTGTCCAAGACCTCTGTAGGCATCTGTACGAAATCAAAATCCTCTCCCTTTACTCTGACAGTAGTTATGCCTTTAATTAAATTCCACATCAGTGCACTGTGATTTCTGCCATCCAGTGGATCTTTCACCTGCAGATTCATAATGTATGAAGAATCACTACAGATAATCAGATCCAGAGTACTGCTTCTTCTTCTTGTTGCCTCTTGAACATGCTGCTGTCAAAAACAATCATCCAATAAATCTACAAAAGTCTTGTTAATTTGTATGTGACCATGCCACAAATTCCAGTCAAATCTTAAAAGTTAAAATTACCCATTATAACACATTCTGATTTATTGGCCCATGGTATTACTCTGTATTGTTTTGTGTACTCATTAGTCATTAGGCTTATAATACACTTGTACTCTTGTTTTTGTTTTCCCAGTGCTTATGTCACACCAAACTGACTCAACATTGCACTGCCCACCCATGTTGACTGGATGTATTGCCTTAGATTTAATATGCTTCGTAACTAAAAGCAGACACCCTGCTCTCTCCTGTCCTGTCTGTCCTTCCTTATTCATTGTACTTGCCCTATTAAAATTCAGCCTATTAAGTTTTTTTTTTTTTTTGTAGTAGTTATTGGCGTATCGGCTTCTGTGGCCATAATGCACCCCCCAATGTGTTTGCAGTACTTTGATCCAAGCCCGAGGCAGGATTCGAACCCGCAACCTTTGGGTTGCTAGGTTGGCACTTTACCCACCCTGCTAGCCCGGTCGGCAGCCTATTAAGTCTAAGTGAACCTGCTATCCCTGAAATGTCTACATGTGATGTCTTAATGAGTACTTAATATTCATCAAATTTATTTACAATTCTTCTGACATCAGTCTCTCTGCATGTATACTTGCACATATACTTGCTGAATTACCCTAATTCAGCCAATATATTTACTTGTTCCATGGCAACCTACAACAGGGCTTGAAATTTCTTACCTTGCTTTCCAGGCTGCTGCAATAGAAGCAGTTCATGAAACCCTCAAACCTGTGCCTGCAACTAACACAACATGCCTATCTGAAATGCCTACGCTGCTTCAACAGCATCAGCAAATATTCTTGCACTCCTATTTAAGTGTATTACGTTGCTGTAAAACCAGTCTTTCCTGTTAAGCACAGACCACACCGAGAAAAATTCTACCTCACAAGCTTTGCACATTGTCTCTAGAGCTGAATTGATCGACAAGGTTCTTATCATGTACTGCCTTCTATTGTGTCTGGGCAGAATTGCAGCCACTTTCAAATTCAGTCGTAACTCGTGACTTTTTCCCAGCATTGCCCTGTACTTGTTAATAAGTTCTCAGATCTCTTACTCTTAATATCATAAGTGCCACAATGTACTACATTATCAATTGTGTTCTTAAAACATGATATCAGTTCTACATTGTGGTAAACATATATTTTGGTCCTATTCTATGTATCCTTCTTGCACAATATATTTTCCATTTTCCTGACAATAGAGTCACCGACAATGACTATCTCTTGTGGGACCAGCAAATTCTGCCTTGGGGATTGTCGCTGTGTTGCCTGATGCACAAGTATGAGCTTTGGCATTGAGTTGGGCAGCTGAGAACGTGATGGGCCATCCGTTTTAATTCCTTTTATTATTTACATTAGTGTCCTAAATGCCTATTAGGACACTAATGGGCATTTATGGGCACTTCAAATTCTCCATCCCTGCTACCTTGCCAGGTAATTTTTTTTTAATGACCAACACGTCACCCAAAGATAAACTTCATGGAATCTTGCCACCTAAGATATTAAGGTATATTTTGAAAGAATTTTGAGATGGCCATTTTTTAATTGCTGTTATGATTATGAATATCACATATAGTGGAAGAACCAACATTTAAACCTTGTATTGTATTCCTATGTGGAGCATAAATGCTTGTGATATTTATTAGATTCAGTTTTTTAGAAAAAAAAATTTTTTTTTGCTTTTTTTTTTTTTTTTAAATTGAATATACTATATATATTATGCCACTCTCTTCGATATTTACATATGGAAAAGTGTGGCATAATATATATACAGTGCCTTCTTAATTTATGCGAGGATTACATTCCAGAATGTCTCGTGCAATTTAAATTAACATGTAACCTAAAATAATAAAAAATTCTATAATAGGCCTATGAGAGTAACTCTTGCATCTAGTTAAGTTATCCCTACCAGTACATACTATTCGATTTCTTTGGCACTCTAAAGAAAATGACAAGCATCCAAAGAGATTCATTCATCTTTATTGCTTTACTTATTTATTATTATTATATATTTATTTATTTATTTTATTTTTTTTTGTACAGTAAGAAAAAGTATGTTCACTATACCCAACAAATACAGTACAACCCAAACAACAATTGTGAGAGAGAGAGAGAGAGAGAGAGAGGGAGAATGGGGTGGAGGGTGGCCTTAAGTACATTGATAAAAGGGATCATTGTGGTCAGATTCCATTCCCTTGGATTTGGACCAGATAGGTGGGAGTGTTTTGCTAACCCGGGAGATGGAGGGTTCACTTGAGTGCTTGAAAAAGGAATCCAGAGTTAGTTGCTTTGCATGTTGACTTTTCTCACGCAACATCTCATAGTAGTAACCGAGTTCTAGCATAACTTTATGTTGCAATTTTGAGCATTGTTCAAGATTAAGGTCTTCATCAGCTAACAGATTTAGGCCTTCATCTATAAGATTCAATGCTTTCATTCTTCTTTAACTTTTGTGCTTTTGCTCGCTGCTGCCTCCTTCTCTTGAATGTGATGCTGCTCCAGAGCAAACAGATCTTCATTTGACAATTCTTGATGATGTGAATCAATTGAATTCTCAAAATCAGTTGCCTTCACTTCAGGGAACCCTCTCTTTTTAGTGAGTTTCATGCATTTGTCTTTAGTTTCTGCATAATCTTCATTGGTATCAGAGCCTTTGAAGGAATTTTTAAGGTCTGGACAGGATACAGTTATGTGGAACTTCACACCATGCAGCATCAATGAATTTTAAAGCATTTTTTATATTGAAGGCTTGCCAATATTGCTGCATACTCATCTGTTCATGGTCACTCTTGTCAGATCAGCCAGAATGCACTTTAAATACTGAACCTTAAAAGATTTAATCACATGTTGGTCCATAGGCTGGAGTACTGAGTTTGTATTTGCAAAAAAAAAAAAACAATCTTTTTTTGTTTCTGTGTACCAGTATACATAGGCAGGTATGATCTGTTGTAGCCTTTAAGATCACAAAGGTTTTGATAGTGGTAAATGCACACAAGTTTCAGTTTATGACCACCCTCCACATCAGACCAGATTATGACCCACCAAATAGAAGTTTGGTGGATCGTGATCTGGCCACAAAAGACCATTAGCCGTTCTTTCGCAGCCTTAAAGCCAGGTGCAGTCTTTTCAGCAATGGAAATATAAGTGTGATCAGGCATTGTTTCCCAATGTAAACCTGTTTTGTCGAAGTTGAATATCTGTTTGGGTATGTACACCCTCTCGCGGTGCTTTCCATAAATGTGGTTGCTGTTCATTATTTTAAATTTGTGTAATTTAAACATGCATAAGAAATCACAGTAGTTACTGATTTTCAGAATATTTAGACTGGTCATTTTAATACATATTAGTAATGTATAAATTACTGGATCCCAGAGCTAGTTGAGTCAAGTGAACAAGATGTTCTGTTCACTCACTTGTTCTTCTATCCACCACACAATTTCCTTACTTGGTTGTCCACTAAATGTGACATTCATTTTAGTAGCACTTCTAATCCAGTGATCAGTTGTAGGTTGCATATGTGGAAGTCTGTTTCAGCTAGCAGGTTGTTGATTGTTGGAACACGCTTCCATCTTAGTGTTGTGAAAGAGTGAATAGTTTGAATAAATAATAATTTAAGGAAGAACTAGATAAATTATTACTTGTAGAACAGTGTGTTTTTTTTTTTTTTTAAGCTGATGCTATATAAGCTTACTTCTTTGCATCATTTGCTACTGCAGTGAAATCTCCTTTAACAGTCACCTCCTCTTCTGGTCACCCAAGCTTAGTCCCGACCATACTTATCTGAAATTACATGTTAAGCGACCTCTCCAAAGTGAATACTCTCTCTAGCACAGATGCAGGCGCTTTGATAGCTGGCTTCCTTGAGTTTGAACTTCCATGCAGGGGACACTTAAATTTTTTTCAGTGGTAACATTTTGTATGAACACGTTCACTGTTGGTGACTCACGTGTGTTTTCTTAGGACTTCATTTAGCAATGAAGAGGCAAGTGAACATTCCGGTCATTACAGAACAGTGACACTAATTAGACTTCCGAAAGTAATGGATTACTTACTGAGGAGATTGCAGAATATATTATTAATGCTACCCAGGGGCTCACATCTGATGAGTATGGGCTTGGCACATCCAGGGTCCTCAGCTGGATATCATCATTCTTCTCTTCTTTGGTGATTCCATTTTCTCTCTCTCTCTCTCTCTCTCTCTCTCTCTCTCTGAGTAGTTCAGAAATTTTTTTTTGCTGGTACAGCATAAGCCTCGGGCTTCCTTGCACCATATGGCTAATAATAATGTTCATCAAGAACTGCGAATACATGAGCATACTACCATTACAATAGTTTCAGAACTAGTCAGTCAAGCACCAAGCTCACACAACATGTACAAGCTCATAATCATAATCCTTCAGTTGATTGTGCCATTACTTTAATTAAATTAAAGTCTAATTATAAATTAGTTCAATACAAAATGCTTGCAATAGAATGGTTCCATCATAACACTTCACTTGAAATATTAAATATAAAATTCCCACGTGTTTGAGCAATGCATCATCGGGACTCGGGATTCTTTTTAAACTCTGTCTTCGCTTACATCTTCAGCCAATTGACAATGAATACTTCGAAAGTCTATCGTTTGGACTCTTGGCCTCTTACGTTACAGCTTTTAAGATTTAGTTTTCGTTTACATAGTAATTTTATAGATGACAAACAGGGGAATTGGATGTGTACTTCTTCCTCCAGGTTAATCTTAAATCTTAAAATAGGAAAGTTAAATTAACTTTTCTATTTTAACTTTTTACTTTTAATTAATTATATTCCAGTGTCTTTACCTTTCCTATAACTTCAATGTGATAATACACAGATGATTTGAGGTGATTACTGATAAATTCAGTAATCACCTCAAAAATAGAAAATTTTTGAGGTGATTAATAGAAAAATATAAACTAAAAATAGAAAATTTTTAATGTAGGTTCACTGAGCCGAAAGAAACTAGTAAGCAAAAAAAAAACCATTTTAACATGAATTAGGTTATATACTATAGCCTAAGTTAGTCTTATTGTCAAGTTATGCTGATTTTATTGTTAAAGAAATTCAAGAATAATCATAAGTCTTGTGCTAATCACTATGAACAAAATTTTGAATTTGGTGGTATTGTCCTTATAAACTTGTTAACAGTTATTTATAACTACATATTCATTTGTTTCTTAACTGGATTGTTTGATATATTACAAGTATTTTTAGGAAGAATTGAATGATTTATGTAGAGAGCTGTGCTTTTAAATAGAAATCCTGAAAAAAGTACCTTAGTTTTCTTAGATCTTTCTTGACAGAAATGGATGACCCTTAGAAAATGGTCTGTGATTGTAACCTTGCCTGACCATACTTTCCGTATTCAAGAGATAGCATAACAGTGTAAAGTTACCTTTAGCATTAGATTAGTCGAGGCATATGATGCAAGAAAGCAAGCTTATGCATTATCAGCCAAAAAAACAAAAAAACTTCCACTTCACCCCTCCGTTCGTTCGAAATACCTGTCCAGCTGAGCCTTAAATTTATTTAGGCTATCAACTTCCACAACAAGGGATGGAAGTCTGTTCCACCAACCAACTACCTACTGGCTAAAGGCAAATTTCCGCACATCTATCCTACATCTGTCTTTCCTCAATTTGAATTTATGCCCTCTCAGGTGATTATTCTGAGCAAGAGAAGAATCCCATCAGTATTGAGCATGCTCAAACCATTCAAGGCTTTATTACACCTCAATCAGATCACCTCGCCGGTTCCACAGACAGAAAATGTTTGAAAGCATACTGTACTGTAATGTATTGGTAAAAAATTGTATTCGGTATTAATATACAAAGTAAATGTGTATTTCGTCAATGACATTTAAATTCTAGTGCAGTGTGGAGTTTAAAAATAACCTGCTTTTTTGCAAAATAAAAGTTCCTGTTTTCCTCCTTATTACATAACCTAATCTCCAAACTATCACAGTGCACCTAAAAATCACAGGTGAGTTATATTGATATAATATGAAAAGGTTTAACCAAGTGTCCCAATGACTTAGAAATTCCTAGAAAAATAGAATAGACATATATTCATCATTTGATTCCACCCTTTGAATCTTCTGTAAAGGTTTATAATACTTCAATATTATATTCACTAAATTAATTTTATATATATTTTTATTTTTATTTATTTTTTTTTTTCTGTGGTTCTTTTTATGAAGCTGTTTTATTTCTTACAGAACAAAAAGAATGAAAAAATAAACCTTCTAAGGTTGGCTCTTGCAAGGAATTTAGCACGTGCATTTATAGAAGAAAATACAGTACAGTAAAAATATGTAAACAATGAAGCTTCACAAATTTTAAATGTAAATACAAAAGTTATACTTGTGGTACAATGATAATAATAATGAAATTTTAAAATATCAAAAAATAAAATCAAGTTTTAATCGACATTTTGAGTTATTCTCTCCTTGGACATTATCCCTATAGATTTGTATTAATTATTTATTTACTTTCATTATAATCTCTTTAATTATTATCAGAGAATACACTTTAATCACTTGCAAATTGCAAACTGGATTAAAGCCTATTAAACACAAATATAATTCCACAAAAGGATATGTCACTGTAAGAATGGTTTTAGCTGGGTAAAATTACCCAAGCCTCTAACCTGTTCATCATACTAATCTGTTATTGAATAATCCATTCCAAAGGTAAGGTATATATGTCTACTGTTGTTGTAGTTGAGATTTTTTTGTTAAATTTTCAAATAAAAAAAATGCTTCCTTTATTTCCCATTCAATTAAATCTCATATCCCCTCCCCCAGAGAATATTTAAGTTACTTTCATTCCATGCATATCTGCACTCAGTTGCATGTTTCACTTGTGCAGATTTTTTGCCTGCAGCCTGTCTCGTAACATAATTACTTCATTCTCAAGTATTTTGGTAAATTGTGCCTTTTCTTTAATATAGGCATCAAATACCTTAATAGCACAAAATGGTTTGTCTAAAGCAACCTGTATGGTGAAAGATAAAGGTGCAAGCTCCAATTTCAAGAGAGGGGACTACACACACACACACACACACACACATGAGGGGACATAAATTCAAATTGAAGGAAGGATGGTTGCAGGATAGATGTGTTGAAGTTTGCCTTCAGCCATATGGGTGCCTAATGAGATTAAATAGCTTAATATATGGCATGGTGTGCACAGGAGACATTTTTGAAATTTTCGCTCATTTTAGGCTGATTTTGATCTTGCTTACTATTGGCTTTATTCACCTACGACTTGGTGGTTAGGAACAACACTAAATTACTTCATTCTCATTTTGATTGCAGCATCCCCTGTGGTGTATTTAAGGAGTTGATAATTTCTCAGCTCCTGTTGGGTGTTTTCATCTGTAACTTGGTGAACAGGGACATCATAGCCTTTCCTTCCTTCCATTAAGATTTCAGTGCCCCTGGTAATTTTTCCAGAAGATTTGGAATTATAAATTTTAATATATATGTTATGGATGCTGCCACTGTGTTAGCACTGAGGACACTTTGAAAACTGTATTAATAATTGTTGCCCACTGAGTTCTCAGTGAGGTTTTATATTGTGAAAATAAGAAAATATACTGTTTGTGTTCCCACTGGGTTTTCAGTGAGGACAAGTAGTTTGCTATTTAAATACGTTATATCCACTGTGTTTGTGCTGAGGCACTAGTGTAATTAGTTGTATAGATTAAGAGTTATAATTAAATACTATATGTCTGAGGAAAAATCTTTTTCTCAGATGCCAGACGACTTAACAGTTCCCCCTGATGTGGATGAGACAGGTTTAGCTTGTTTACAGGGGCCTTTTAAGGAATTCATAAATATTTTGGGACAACAGTTTCCCTATCTTTCCCAGGAAGGGTTAAATAATTCAGATAGTGGTCAAAGTATGACTGGTTTGATTAATGACAATGCAAACCTGGACTTTGTGTTTGCAATTAAAAATAACTTGTTTGATGTGTCAAAAAGTGAGGCTAGGGTTATGTCAAATATGATTGCCGAAGTAGGGAAAGATTGGAATGGTTGGGAAAGTTTATTATTTGAGTTAATTACAGAGAATAGTAAATTAAAAGCAGAGCTGAAATGTAAAACTTTGTCTGGTTCCTTTTCGGCACCTACATATGCAGGCCCCGAGTGCCAAGCAATCTTTCTAGTGCGATTTTCTAGCGTTTTTCCTAGGGCGAGTACTAGTGCTTTCATAAATCCTCCAACGCTAGCAATGTTACTGCTGACCGCTCGCAACGTCATTGCTTCCCTCGCTGAGCATTGTCACTGCTACAACGCTAGCAACGTACTGCTCTCCTCTTGTGCTGATCGCTTGGTCACTGGTTGGCACTGCTCCTGCCTCCACATGGCGGGGCCGCTAATCTGGGAGAAGGAATTCCCTCTTCCAGGGCTAAAAGGAGCAACGATGGATTGCAATGAATATCCATCTCTGGAGCCCACGGGCGGCAAAGTTGTTAACTCTGTCTCAGTACATGAGTCCAACACGTCTAAAGGCATTATCAGTGAATGGGACCTATTAACTGTTTCTGAAGAAGAAATAGTACAAGAGCTTAGCGAACAAAAGGTGACACATGCACGGAGAATAATGACCAAAAAAGATGGAAGCCTACTACCAACTAGGTCCATTATTTTGACGTTCAGCACTCCAAATCTTCCAACTTCTGTCAAAGCTGGTTATTTAAACTGCAAGATTCGACTTTACATCCCAAATCCCATTCGCTGCTTTAAGTGCCAGAAGTACGGGGCCATGCACAGACTGCATGCAGAGGCGATGCTGTGTGTCCTATTTGTAGCTCAAAGGAGCATTCCCAAGGAGAGTGTACAGCTTGCACTCCTACTTGCCCAAACTGTAAAGGAAGCCATCCTGCATTTTCTAAAGCATGTGATCTCTGGAAAACAGGAAAAAAAATCCAGAAATATAAAGTGGAGCATAAAGTTACATATCCTGAAGCAAGAAAGCAAGTGCTGTTAACCAGAAGTAGCCGCTCAATTGCAACACAAACAGATGTCTCCATAGAACCAAGCAGTTCTTTTTCCACTTGGGCCAAAACTGCGCTGCTAACATCCAAAAAGAAACTTACAGTCAATGAGACTAACAGTACACCAATTAGTATCCCAACTGATGCTATCTCATCATTACCCGAAACAGCAAAATCAGCAAATGTTGAAGACCAAGAAAATGGGAAACAATGCAATAGCAAAATGGAAATTGATATTCAACCAGAGGATGAAGAGTCAGTTTTAGAATTATATGCTAATGATACCATAGAAACAGGATGCCCAACCTTTTCAAAGAATGAAAAATCAAAACAAAGCAGACTGAAGCCTTCTCAGAAAAAACAGTCAGATCAATCTTATTCAATCAAATCCAAACAATGAATAAATTCATACAATGGAATTGTAGAGGATTACATAGTAATTTTGATGACCTGAGTGATTTACTTTTTCAAACAAATGCAGTAGGTGTATGCTTACAGGAAACATTTCTATCACCAAAAGTCTCTCTTATATTCAAAAATTACACCATGTTTAGACGAGACAGAGATTCTGATGGTCCTGCCCGTGGGGGCGTAGCTGTTCATGTAAAATCTACTATACCGTCAAGACATCTCCAGCTACAAACCTCCTTAGAAGTTGTTGCAGTTCGGATGGCATTGGGAATATCATTAACGCTTGCATCCATTTATATCTCGCCCAATTATCCTTGCTCCCTGGCTGAACTTGAAAATCTAATCGCACAACTGCCGCCTCCTGTCTGCTTATTCGGTGATTTCAACGGCCACCATCCATTGTGGGAATCTTCCACCATGGATAGGAGAGGCCAATTAATTGAATCATTCCTGGATAACCATAACCTGACTCTGCTGAATTCTGGCTCTCCAACTTATATACAACTACCTACAGGTACTAACTCAGCCATAGACTTGTCCATCTGTTCAGCATCTCTTTTTGCAAGCGTGAAATGGTTAGTGTTGAATGATCCATTCCACAGTGACCATTTTCCTATTATCAATTCAATTGAAACCCAGGCTGTCATGTCCAAAAGGCCGTACTTCTTGGAATTTTTATAAAGTAGACTGGATAAACTACTCAGCTTGTGTCCTTCTTGACACTCAATATGTTCAACATCAACATATTGATGACGTAACTGACCACATTACCAGCCAAATCCTATATGCAGCAGAAATTTCCATCCCAAAATCAGACCAATGCAAACATGTACACAAAAAAAACCAGTGGTGGAATACGGATTGCTCTAAAGCAAAAGTAGAAAAAAACTGTGCTTGGAACCAGTTCCGCAAATGCCCAACTACTGCCAACTTAATTTTATACAAAAAAACTCAGAGCAAAAGCAAGGCAAATTAGGAAGAAAGCAAAACGTGACTCCTGGATAAGCTTTGCATCAACTATTAACAAAAATACTGACACTCGAATTATAGGGAAAGAAATACAAGCTCTCAATGGAAAATTTCCTCCGCAGCAGTCCCCGATAATACAATGGAATGGGCAAGACCTATCCTCTTCTACTGACATTGCAAATGCTTTAGCAGAATCTTTCTATAACATTTCCACCTCTTCTTATGTCACCTCCTTTCAACGCATTAAATCTGTTGAGGAACATCATAAATTTAATTTTTCAACTAGACTCTCACTTCCGTATAATCAACCCTTTTCCATAGCTGAACTCAAAGAATCCTTGAGCAAATCTCCAAATAGTGCAGCAGGACCAGACGGCATTCACTACAGTATGCTGAAGAATCTATGTGAAGCCGATCTCTACATACTATTACTCTTTTATAACCGGATCTCAGAAAATACATATCCTCTCTCATGGCGTCATTCCTACATTTGTGCTATTCTAAAACCAAGTAAAGATCCTTCCATAGTTGAGAATTACAGACCAATATCCTTAACAAGCTGTTTGGGCAAAATCTTTGAAAGGATGGTGCATAAGAGGCTCATGTGGGTGCTAGACTCCCAAAACGTTCTTTCCGATCACCAATATGGCTTCCGTAAAAACAGATCTACCCTAGATTTACTACTCAAAATTGAATCTAACATACGTAACGCTCTTGTCATGAGACAACATCTGGTGATGGTGAACCTAGATATTCAGAAAGCATTTGATACCACTTGGCGTCATGGTATTATTAAAGATATACATCAGTTGGGGCTGAGAGGCTACCTTCCACAATTCATCCAGAACTTTTTAAGGTTACACACCTTTCAAGTCCGATACCAAAACATGCTATCAGCAACTCACATTCAAGAAGAGGGTGTTCCTCAGGGTTCCATACTGAGTGCTACCCTATTTGCTATTCGGGTCAACCACATATTGGAAGAACTTCCAAAATCCATACAAATATACATGTATGCAGATGACCTCACCATATCCTGCCAGTCACAAAGTATGAATACTGTTGAAAGACAGTTACAAATTGCTCTTTCCAGAATAGAATCGTGGACCTTACGTAATGGATACCGCCTAGCTGAGCAGAAATCCACCACTACTCATTTTTGCAAATTACGGTCACTGCATCCCGATCCTGAGCTAAAGATCAATAACATTTCAATTCCTCTTGTTCACACTGTCCGTGTTCTTGGCCTCGTACTTGATAAGAAACTGAACTTTCAAGCACATGTAGCTTATCTTAGGACTATCTGCTTGAAAAAGTTGAATATTCTCCGGTGTGTGTCATCTATGTCATGGGGTGCTGATCGACATACCCTGATCCATCTTTATCGAGCCCTCATCAGATCCCACTTAGACTATGGCTCTCCAGTGTATGACTGCGAGAACTACTTTAGAGCGATTAAACACGATCCAGCACAGTGCGCTGAGAGTTTCTCTAGGTGCTTTCAGCACCTCCCCTGTTCAGAGCCTTTATATCGAAGCTCATGAGCCACCTTTACATTCTCGGAGGAAAACATTACTTTTGATGTTTGCCACAAAAATTCGCAGTCTTCCCCCCCACCCTAGTTGGAAATATCTGTATAATAACGAATGGGAGTCATTTTACAACAGTAAGCCAAATGAAAACCGACCTGCTGCACTTAGACTTAAAGAACTCACTCAAGCATGGAATGTAGACATCAGCAATATATTTCAGGACATGACACCTCCTGATCTGCCTTGGTAAAATATTTCTATTAATTACGACAACTATTTTCAACAGTGGGGTAAGAACGCCTTGTCCCCATCCAATATCGCACATTTACATGAAACTCACTCTTCTAACTCAGAGGCCTGTAAAATCTATACAGATGGATCAAAAACTGAGACCCAAGTAGGTGCTGCAGCAATCTTCCCTTCATTCACCATTTCTGTTTCATTACCAACAGAATGCAGTATCTTTACTGCTGAGCTCTATGCTATTAATTTAGCTCTTGATCGGATAACTGAATTTTTAATTACGACCACTTTAATATACACCGACTCACTCAGTGCTGTCACTGCTATAATAAGTGGTAACAACTCTTCTCACCCTGTAATAAAACAGATTCGTTCTAAGCTACTTGCCTGTAAGGAATTAAACCAAACTGTGACATTCTGCTGGATCTCAGGACATTCTGGAATAGCTGGCAATGAAAGAGCGGATCATGCAGCCAAACAACCAGAAACCACCATTTCGCAGAATTTTCAAGTTCCATATACAGATTACAAACACATTATCCGTAAAGCATGTTATAACAGTTGGTCATTAATCTGGAAAGGTTATCCAGGAAATAAACTCTACCAAATAAAACCGGAACCAAAGCTATGGCAATCCAGCTTCAGAAAAAACAGGCGAGATGAAATAATTTTAGGAAGGCTAAGGATTTTTTTTTTTTTTTTTTTTTATTAACACAACTGTATATACATTCTCTAATATACATTAATCAATTTATATACAGATTTTATATACATACCCTTATATATACTGTAGTCTTTCTGTACATTTGATTGTGTGTGTCCTGATAAGAAGGGTGGCTCCTAGACATAAGCCCATCTCCACCTTTTACTCCTGTAAAATCTCAGAACGTCTGCAAAACAGGCCTGAAAAAGAGTGTTATTTCAGGCCATTTCGCCGCCAGGGATTAACCAACACCTGGATCAACCATTCTCGGAGTGTGCTGTAATGCACAAATCCCGCACCTACCGGAAGTAGTGCTATACTGGTAGGTACCAACAATCCTGCCCCCAAGGCTGCCCAAACTTGGACGCCAGCGAAAAAAAAAAAAAAAAAAAATTTCCAACTAAGAACAATGTATACTTGTTGAGACAAAAGCAACATTATACAAATATTTACATGTAAATAGCAAATACATACACTTAGAATGACATTAACTTAACAATAACACTTAGAAACATTAACCTGTTTCTACACCCAAAAGAGAAAGTGCAATACTATTGACATTAAGCTTCCAGGTCTGAGGCTCCCAAGCCCAGATGCAATCAAGCAAAACTCCCAACATACACTGCCAGTTCATTTTCTGATAGGTTCCTTATAATTGGTCTCTTAGAGAACGCTGCAGCAGCAAAAACCTGCAATGCCTGAAAATTAGACACTCCGTTCACAAACTCCTGCACGTTGTTTTCAGCTAGATCGGGAATCAGTTCGAAAAGATGACGCCTCTCAACATTATAAAATGGACAATGAAACAGTGTATGCAGCCAAGTTTCTGCCTCACCACAAGAACACCACGGATCTGGCTCCAGACCCCATGAACATAATTTGTCTCGAAAGGACCCATGTCTTGTCAGCACACAGTTGGTGAACATTGAAGGATAAAACCATGACGAAACTGTTTTAGAAGTAGCAAAGTCCGCAGCAGGAATAATTCCTAATTATTACTCCCACCTCCTACGAAATCCACCGATTCCTCCAAATCTCTTAGTTCATTCCAGATTCTAAGTTTCTCCTCCTTAAGACTGGCATCCAGGCTGATGGAAATGTCCAAATAATTAGCAGGGATTTCCTTTCTCATAGCATATAACATTCCACGATATGCAATGTAGAGATCAAGAGGAATAGATCCAGCAATTACCTGTAGCGCAGCCGTAGATACCGTCCTCGGGGCATGCAATAGGGCCAACAACATAGATCTTTGTGATGACATGAGTTTGGTTTTTATTTTTACTTTAATCACTGATCCCGACCACACACCAGCCGCATAAGCAACAATTGGCAGGAAGATAGTTTTGTAATACAGTGACATCGTTCGTTTGTTAAGTCCCCATTCTTTTTTGGAGATTCTAATCACCGAAGACGTGAATTTCTTGATTTTATCATTGAGGTGTGATACGTGCAAATGGAATCCCAA
Source organism: Mastigoproctus giganteus (assembly GCF_048544385.1). Classification (NCBI taxonomy): domain Eukaryota; kingdom Metazoa; phylum Arthropoda; class Arachnida; order Uropygi; family Thelyphonidae; genus Mastigoproctus; species Mastigoproctus giganteus. The sequence continues at coordinate 36,235,766 of NC_143588.1, forward strand.
CCTATCATCCAGAATAACTCCTAGGTATTTAGTGCTAGACACAAAAGGAATTTGTCTTCCATTTAACAATACTCTGGGTGGACAGTTATAATCAAAATGTTTTTTAAACACCATGAAGTTAGTTTTCTTAGATGAAATTTTTAATTTGTTTAAGGTGGCCCACTCAGAAAGGTCCTCCAGAACATCTCGTATTCTCTGCTCCAGCATCAATCTAGACCCACCAGGAACTCCAACAACCAGGTCATCTGCGTACGCCACCTGCAGGCATCTTGAGGCACTAGGCTTATTCAGCCACTGATCCAAAACTGTGTTCCAAAATATAGGACCCAAAACAGATCCCTGCGGGCACCCTCGACTGATATATTTTCCAAACATCAGATGTTTTGCACAGACCCTCACCTGCCTATCACAGAAGTAAGAACGAATTACTCCATATATGTGTATCTGTCACATCGAGACATTCTTAAGGATGTTAACACACTCTCCCACCACACAGAATCAAAAGCACCCTCAAAGTCCACAAACAACCAAGACATACTTCTCAGGAGAGGATTTTATGTAATTGATTAATGTCAAAATAGCTTCCTCAGTTGAGTGACCCCGTTTAAAACCAAATTGAAAATCCGAGGTAACATGACCTTCATTCAACATATCAACAATTCGACGAGCCAGCAACCTTTCAAGCAACTTGCCAAGATTAGCCAAAAGAGAAATAGGTCTGTATGATCGAGGATCCCCCTTAGGCTTACCAGGCTTACGCAGGATCTTAAGCAGAGCAATCTTCCAAGATCTCAGAAACTTTCTCTCGATCAAACATTTGTTATACATTTTTAACAATATATGCGGACAAAGGTCAAAAAATTTTATCAAATCTTTGTTTTCTATAAAGTCAAGACCTGGGCATTTCTTAACATTCAATTTAGCAATGGCTACTCCAAGTTCCAGGAGGGAAAAAAGACATATTTCCGACGAACCGACATACTCAGCATTATCCAGCCGGATTGTAGATTGATCTTCTGTGTCCAACTCTGACCTGTCCTCGGGAAAAAGTTCCCTGACGATGTGCTCAACGGTATCATACCAGTTGTCAGTTTCCTCCCCATTGACCACAACAGTGTTATAAATTTCTCCATGTAGAAGTTTATCACGAGATATTCTATAAATCAGTCCCCAAGGATCTGAATTACCCACCTCTTTGACCAGACTCTGCCAACTCTCAATCTTAGCACGGACGATTTCCCTATGGTACTCTCTACGCAATGATTTATAATTTTCACTGAGTAATTGTACATCCTCCACTGACAAATGTCTACTTCGCTGCAGCACTCTCCTGGCTCTGTTTACCTGAGATCTTCTCTCAGTCAAAACCGGAGACCCCCAAGGAACCGGCGCCACTCTAAATTGTTTTCTAATTGTAGTCTGTAGCATTGCCTGATAAAGATGATATTCAATATGAGCTACCAATTCCTCAGTGTTAAAATCGTTCAAAGATATTGCATTGTCATCATTGTAAATAGATTTCAAGTAATTTCCAAATTTTTCCCAGTTTATCTTGTCCATAGAAAATCTTTTTAAATTTCCAATACTAAAATTCCTTCGTACCGGCTCAGGGGCAGCATAAAACGAAATAGCGTTATGATCGCTGTTTACCATGTCCGGATTTACATCCCAACTCAGAATCCTCCCATCATACCCCGAGGAAACAAGAGTTACATCAATGTTTGACTCTCCATTGCATGTAGAAAAAGCCGACCAGGCTAGCCGAGTGGGTAAAGTACCTGCCCGGCAACCCAAAGGTCGTGGGTTCGATTCCCGCCTCGGGCTTGGATCAAAGTACTGCAAAAACCTTGGGAGGTGCAATATGGCCACAGAAGCCGATGCGCCAACAACTACCAAATCAAAAAAAAAAAAAAAAGCATGTAGAAAATGTATAAGGTTTACCAGGTAGATTCTGAACACTGAGATTATGTAGCAATTTTCATATCCTCCAAGAGAGAACCCCGAGAATCTACCACCCCCCGCTGTGCCAAAAACCAGATTTAGCATTCAAATCAGCCGCCAGGCTATGGATTGGGCATACTCACCTCACTCACCTATATCTATTAACTAATGACAGCGCTCCACAATGTACATTCTGTCAAGTACAACTGACCATTCGCCATTTGTTAGTGGACTGTCCCTACTTTCAAAATCCGCTTAAACACCTTTAAATCAATAGCTAATACACAGTCATCAATAAATTTATTATAGATTCTGGGTGATGATTCTAATGAAAAAGAACTATTTATTTTCCTAAATCGTATAGGAATATATCATAAAATATAGTAATATTCACTATTAGAAAGACACAATATGGCCCTAGCAGCCTATCTCTCGTTAAACACAACAACAACAACCTACATATGCATCTGTGGCTGCCTCAGGATTGGGCGTATAGGGTTCTTCCAGTGTGATCCCCTCAGGAACTCTAAACATGTTGTGTTAATCTGTGCTGATGAAAATTGTCAGCATAAAACAACCAAGGAAATTAAACAGGTGGTGACAAGTGATTTTAAGAAAGATCTAAGAAAAATAAAAATAAAGTCTGTTTGGAAAGTCAGAGACAGAGGTGTGGTTATAGAGGCTGCCTCTGCTCTGGATCTTGACAAAATAAAGAATTGTAATAAATTTAGCGACCATAAATTAAAAATAGAATTGCCTATAAAATTAAATCCTACTTTAATTATATACAATGTAAATAAAGATATTAATGATGAGGAATTCATAGAAGATTTCTATGATAAGAACTTGAGTGAGATCATCTCTGAAGAAGAGTTCTTTTAAGGTGAGAGTGAAAATTAAGTCTAAGGTAAAAAAAAACAACCTGCATTCGATTGTGCAAGTCCCGGCTAGTATCAGAAAGCTACTCATTGACTCAGGAAATTGAGTTTTCATTGGCTGGGCTTCCCATGGTATTAAAGACTTCATAATAGCATCGAGGTGCTTCAAATGCCTCGGTTATGGACATGTGGCCATTGTGACAAATTACGGTTTATCCTAATCTGGATTTGCCAGTCTCTTGTCTAAATTGCAGACTTCGTAAAAAGAGAGCAGATCATTCTTACCGTGACAGTATTTGTCCAGAGTACTTAAGAGCCCAGGAGACTACAAAAACACAAACTAATTATTTTCAATCCAACTAATACAAAAAGTATTAATGAAACTAAAATTGCTAAAACTCAGTTGTCAACTATCACTCTCTATCTCAAAAAATTTAGCTAGAACAGTTTTAGATCAATAAAAATTTTGGCTTTACAAAAAATATACTCATATAAAGGTGTTGTTAAGAGATTTTCTCTTCTAAGATTGTTTGCTCGATTCCTAATATCTGGTACTGGTGGAAATGCTGATTCCAGGGTTTGGGCAGCTCTCGTTGTGGTAGACCCAAATATAACTGTTACAAAGGTAGTTGGCCTTTGTACAAAACATTCAACTTATTCTTGCTTGGAGGGAAGTTTTGGTCAAATTATGTTTCTCTCCATGTACTTTCAGTGTTCTCAACAGTATCAACACATAGAACCATTTCTAAATTTCCTGAAACTTGTTCTCATTAAGCTAGCTTATAAGAAAGTTATTATATGCTTAAATGCTGGCCAGGTGGGCAGGAGCAGCAGTGCGTAACGCACGCTTCTTGATTAGATCGGGGTTTGAGCCCGTGACTGCCAAATACAGAGGATGAGGAAAGGTCAGGGAATGACCACCGCATATTCCTGGAGTAATATGGCCTTAGCTGCTAATGCTCCTAAAAACCAAATAACAACAACAACAGATTAGACGCTAATGTGTCTTCTACTTTATGGAATGCTTCAACAACTCACTCCAAGAGAGAGTTGTTGAAAGACTTTCTTATGTCTAAGAATCTTAAAATTTGTAATAGTAGAGGTCATTCCCCAACTTTTGTCTTTACTTGTGGCTCTTCCTTCATAGATATCACAGTCTCCAGTTTCTCTTTTTTTTTGGTCCTGAATATAAATGATTGGCAGGTACATCCACCTGGTCAGCTAGTGACCATAACCCATTAACTTTCAATATAGTTTTTATAAGACAACAAAAACACATAGATAAGACTTTTTATTTCCCTAGATGGCTCACATCTGATGAGTATAGGCTTGCCGCACCCAGGGTCCTGAGCGGGATATCATCGTTCTTCTCTTTCTTGGTGATTCCTTTCTGCTTTGACTCTTGTTTTCTCTCTTTCTCAGGGTAATTCAGATTTTTTTTAAAACAAAGTATGCTGATTGGAGACTTTGAGAATAAAATTAGAAAATTCATTACGGATGAGGTGATTGATAATATAAAATTATTATCAGCTGAAAAACAAACTAATAAGGTCAGAGAAAAAATTTTGGAAAAATTTTTTGATGCCAGTCTCAGGAAAAAGCTAAGGAGAATAAATCATGTTCCATGGTGGTTGGATGATTTAACAACTTTAAGAAATGAGCTAAGTGTAGCTAGACGGAATTATCAAAGAACTAGAAGAAATAATAGGTCTATGAGTGACCTATCACATTTAAAAGATCTTTATAAGGAGGCTAGAAGGAAATATTTTAATCAAATTTACAAAAATAAAAAATCCTGAGAGAAACTGCTGATGACTTCTATGCAAAATGAGCCTTGGGGTCTACGTTTAGAATTGCGATTGAAAAGTTACACCCTGCTGAGGTTTTTTTTCAACCTTGACTATCAATGAAGTGAGACATTGAATTGGACAGAATCCATGAATGAGATTCTTAATGGAATAATTTGTCAAGACTTGACTTTACTGAGAGTACACCCTCCCCAGGCTAACCTTAGAATAGGGCATCTTTCTTATTTAGGACCTTGTGAAGAAGATAATTTCAATCTCTTGGAGGTTGGAATGGCTATGGATTCCTTTAATGATAATAAATGTCCGTAGTTAGATCTTCCTGAGGTAGTTGTTTTAAAACAATTTGGAAGTCTAAACCTGATACTGTATTGTGGTGAATCTTTTAAACACTTGTTTAACTGAAGGCATCTTTCCTTCTCTTTGGAAGATGGCAAATTTGAAGATTATTGGAAAACCTGACAAGCCAATCAATAATCCTTTGTTTCATCCGATTGTAATTTTGCCTGTTTTAGTCAAAGTGCTAGAAAAATTAATAATTGCTCGTTTTATGATTTATTACACTTCTAAGGGTCTGCTAGCTGACTGTCAATTTGGTTTTCGTAAAGGGAGATCTGTTGATGCAATTTTCTGACTTCTTGATTCGGTTTCTACTTCAAATTCTAAGTATGTCCTCGGCCTCTTTGTAAACTTCAAAGACAAAAGTTGGGGAATGACCTCTACTATTACAAATTTTAAGATTCTTAGCATTCCTCAGGACACTTTACCACCAAATGGTAAAGTGTCCTGGGGAATGCTGTCCTGGGGAGGTTCCAGGTGGCTGGGGTTTCTGACCCTTTGTATCAGCTTATCTCTAATTATTTTGAAAATAGATCTTTAGTTGTCTACTGTGGAGTCTGTTCTGTGAAACGATTAGTCACCTGGGGCTGTCCTCAGGGATCAATGCTTGGGCCAGTGTGCTGAGTGGTGGTCCTTGATGGGTGGCTCACTTGTCAACATGATAATGTGTGTAAGGTGGCTTATGCTGATGATCTGACAGTCTCGTGTTTAGGGAGTCTCATTTACAGTTAGAGCAACGTTCTAATGATACTCTCGATTTACAAGAGCACTGTCCATAAATTGACTATCTCAGTAGAGAAATCAAAGCAAATGGTTTTGAAAGGCTCCCTAAATCTAAATAGACCACCTAATATTAGAATTAATGATCAGGCTTTAAAAATGGTTAGGCAGTATAAATATTTGGGAATTATAATTGATGACAAGTTGAACTTTATAGCTCACACTAAATACTTGGTTCAAAACATCAAAACCGTTACAGGTAAACTAATAAGAATTTCAAAATTTGAGGTGTAAAACCAATGACCTGAAAATTGTACTATGGTTGTGTTATGCTGCTGGTGCCTTGGGATTCCGTGTATATAATAGCTTATTGATGAAATATCTTTCTCAGGCTCAGCATTTTTTTCTATTTACCATAAGTAGATATTGTCATACTGTCTCCGCTATGGCTCTCCAGGTGTTGATTGGCAAATTATCCAAAAACTACGAAATTACATTTCATTACCTACAGTACTTCCGAAGAAAACCTTTGCCTGCTAGAATTGGTAATTATAGTATTAATTTAGAATTGTCTTTGAAAGAAGATAACATTAGACTAAGAAATGAATTTGTTGCTGATTGGCAGTTATCATGGAATACAGCTGATGCTGGTCGGGTAACTGAAAATTTTCTTCCTATTATGTCGGAATTTCTAAGACAGAAAATTACTTGGTTTTGTACAGGCCTAATAATTTCTTTTCTTTTGTCAGGGCATGCAAGTATCAATTCAAGATTATTCTCCTTGGGTCTAGTGGCTTCCCCCTTGTGCAATTGTGGCGCAAATGAAACTGCTGAATGATAATTTTTGACTGCCCTTTGTATGTATACTTAAGACAGGAATTACAGTGCTTAAGAGAGGTTTTTCATACTGATAATTTAGGTAACAAAGAAATTTTTGGCTTTATCCTGTTTTGCTGATACCCTTTTTAAAAGAAGGAGCTCTATTCTAACAGAAAATATTCATTAAAGTCTACGGACATATTGCATATGATAAATTGTGTTCTGCAGTTAACTGAAATATGTGATTATTCAGTTCTTGTGATGAACAAGTTAGAACTACACAAATAAAGTGTGAATGTTGAAGTAATATTTTGTTTTTACTTCAGTAAAGGAATGCTAAGTGGCATTTTAGCATTGTAAAACTAATACAATGATTATTTGTATTAGTTTTACAATGCTAAAATGCCGGGAAGTCCTGGACTGGCCGACTGGGATCAATCGACAGGTGGTACTTACTGCTTGGGTCAATTGCATTCCAATAAGTTTCCCTCCCTTTGGTCCTGGGACAGGGTCAAGGCTTATTGGAAACATGGGTATGATGTTCCTGAGCGAACTTGGCGTCCCATTCATGTATGCAGTACCTGCTAGTTCATGAGTGGGCATCCCCTCGTAGGGCTCCGTGATGGGTGAAGTACTTAGGGCATCCAAATTTTTATCTTACTCCTATGAGTATTATAAATTCTAATTCTTCTGGGGCCGTAACAAGTCCCCTACCTAACCGATGTGATGATACCGATAATATCAATTCAAAAAGACCCAGAATTGAGGATAAACAGTGACGCCGCTTTTCCTCATTCTCCATTCCACCGGAGAGCAGTCACTTGGGAAAATGTCACCCTTTTTCATCCAGAAAGGATTAGAAGGGTTGGCAGGATCTCTAAAATCTGTGAAAGGGCTGCGTTCTGGAGACATTTTATTTGAGGTTGAAAGCCAATCAATGGGGGGAATACCTATTGTTCGCCCCATAAAACTCTGAACTTCTCACGTGGTGTCATTTCAGAGTGGGACCTTCACGTCTCTGAATTGAGAGACCAAGGAGTGACAGCTGTCAAAAGAATATCGATGTGTAAGGATGGCAATCTCGTCCCTACCTGAGTTCTCGTCCTAACATTCGACACCCCACGGCCTCCAACTTCAATCAAGGCAGGCTGCTTAAACTTCCCAGTGAGGATCTATATCCCGAACCAACAGGTGTTTTAAATGCGAAAAGTACAGCCACTCCCAAACAGCTTGTGGCTCCCCTGCCTGTGATTGCTGTGGTGTTAAAGACCACGAGAGCAAGGAATGTTCAGCTTCTAAGCGGAACTGCCAAGGAGAGCACCCTGCATACCCTCAAGCATTCCAGCGGTGGACGAAAAAGGAATTTAAAAAATAAAAACAGCTGAACATATCCTATCAGGAGGCTAGAAAACGCATCCAGATAGCTTCTGGGAAGAATACCATCGGGACCCAGACGGATATGGCAATTCCACCTAGGGAATCATTTACTCCCATTGCGTGCTATTTGTTAAGCTCACAAAAGCCCACCCAAAAATCTCAGTCAGCTGCCACTTCTATATCCATACCTCCTAATGCTCTAGCACTTCCAGAACACAATGGTAAAGAAATTGGAACAGCCACCTGTAATCCAAGAAACAATGGATTGAAGATGAGGTACAGGAAGAATCAGTCCTGGAACTCTGCAGAAGAAGAAATGGATACAGGCCAACGTCCATTCTTTCCTAAGAAAGAAATCCAGGACTGAGAAAGCCACCAGACAGACCCAGTAAATCTAAATAATGGGTACATTTAAATTTTTACAATGAAATTGTCATGGGTTCTGTAGAAATAGTGGTGACATCATAGGTAAGCATGAGCCAATTTGCTTTTGCGTACAGGAGATGTATTTTAAGGCAAATGACGATCCTTACTTGTGTAACTATTCAGTTATTCGCAAAGACAACTGGGGATGGGCCTGCCCACGGAGGAGTGGTCATCCTTGCGGGTATCCACACCCCTTCCAAGCTATGCCAATCACCACAAACTTAGAGGCTGTAGCAGTTCGTCTTAGAGTAGGGTTCCTCTTAACAGTTTGTTCCATCCATTTGCCACCTGGCAGATCTTGATGATCCCCAGGCAGACCTTGATGATCTCATTAAGCAACTGCCACCCCCTTTTCTATTATTAGGGAATTTCAATGGACAATACTCTGTGGGGTAGTTCTGACATCAATAGAAGAGGTCCGAGTAACGAGAAATTGCTTGAAAACGATGATCTGACCCTTCTAAATGTGGGGTGTAATACCTTTTTCCACATTGCTACCCAAACCTTTACTACTGTTGATCTTTCCATCTGCTTAGCTTCGCTCCTGCCTGTGTGTACATGGATGGTTGAAGAACACCTTTACGGCAATGAACTTCCCCACGATATCCGCCATTTCTAATGAGAGACAGTGTCACCAGTCGAGGATACCATGTTGGAAGGCAGATCACGTCGACTGGAATGTCTTTCGTCATCTGGCAACGTTCAGTACCACTACAGTCAGCAGGGAGCCAATTAGAGTCAGTAAAGCACATCACAGAAAGTATAGTTCAGGCAGCAGCAGTTGCAATTCCAAGGATATCATCCCGCTTTCCACGTTTTCCAAAACCATGGTGGAATAGAGAATGCACAGCAGCTAGGAAGGCTCAAAACAAAGCATGGAGAATATTTCATCATTACCCCAGCACAGATAATTTAATAGCCTTCAAAGGTGCGCATGCCAAAGCACGGTACATCAGACGTCAGAGCCAAAAGGAATCTTGGATCCGATTTTCATCTTCCCTGACACAGGTTGCCAATCCCAAAGCTATCTTGGACAAACTTTGGAAAATGTAGGGCAAATACACCTCAGACATTCGCTAAAGGCACGTGTCTTCAGAAACGTCCCCCCCCCCGAGTTCCTCACGCTCAAACAAATATCAGAAAAACGTCACTTGAAGCTGTCATCTAACAACTGCGAGGAATACAATCAGCCATTTACACAGTGGGAGCTGAAAGCAGTACTCTCACTATCCAAGGCGAGTGCTGTTGGGCCAGATGAGATGATTAAACATCCATTATGAGATGATTAAACACCTTTCATCAGAAACCATGGGTAGTTTGCTCTGTCTCTATAATAGAATTTATAATGAAGAGACATTTCTGGACTCATGGCATATGGCAACCGTTCTTCCCTTTCCGAAACCAGGAAAGGATCCAAAACCAAAAAAATTATCGTCCTATTGCTCTGACCAGCTGCTTGTGCAAGATCCTGGAAAGGATGGTCAACGCTCGCCTTATGTGGTATTTAGAAGCTAAGGACCTTTCCAGGACACAGTTTGGCTTCCGAAGGAACAGGTCAACACTCGACCATTTAATTCGACTAGAAACATCTATACGTGATGCATTCCTGAAACGTGAACATCTGGTCAATTTTCTTTTACATGGAAAAAGTGTATGGCATGACTTGGAGATACGAATCTTAAAAGATTTGTATAACTTTGGTCTTACGGGGACACATTGCCATCTTTATTAAAAACTTCCTCTCTAACCGGTCTTTCCAAGTTTGTGTAGATCCACTCTCTCTCTCGGCCATTTTGCCAAGAAGAGGGAGTTCCACAAGGATCAGTCCTAAGTGTTATGCTTTTTGCCAACAAAGTAAACTCTATTACTGAACAACTTCCTCCAACCGTAAACAGTGCCCTCTTTGTAGATGACTTTAGCATCTTTTCGCATTCATGCAATATGAGGGTCATTGAAAGACAATTGCAGCATGCCATTAACCGCATCAACTCTTGGGCAATGGCTAATGGTTTCAGGTTCTTTCCACAGAAGATCGACTGCATACACTTTTGTCGCAAACGGAATCTTCACCCTGAACCAGAACAAACTCCAACAGATCATTCCAGTAGCACCCGACATAAAGTTCTTGTGGCTCGTATTTGAAAAGAAATTAACATTTGTACCACATATCCGTCAGCTATGGACCAAGTGCACAAGGGGACTGAACCTCCTACGCGCAATCTCCTCCAATAAATGGGGAGCAAACTGCTGCACCTTACTCCACCTATATCGTGCACTCATCCATTCCAAATTCGACTACGGGTCCCAAGTGTACGTATCAGCAAGAAACAGCGTACTACGATGGTTAGATCCAGTTCAACAAGCCATCTGGGTTGCCACTGGAGCCTTCAGAATATCTCCTGTCCGTAGTTTATACGTTGAAGCAGGTGAACCGCCTCTGTCCCTGCAACGAAAGCAGTTGTCTCTAAAATATACTTTTAAACTGAAATCCCTGACAGACAATCATCCATTCATTATGTGGACATGAATTTTTGAGCCACTATGGGAAACTCTATAACTCCCATTGCACTGCCAACCGTCCCTTTGGTATCCAGGTCCAAGAGCTTCCCAGAGAGCTGAAAATCACGGTAAACGACGTTGCTGAATCACCGAAGCAACGGCTTCCATCCTGGCATGCTCGCCTTCCATCATGCGATTTCTCCATCAAAAATTGGAATAAGGCCACCATGCCATCTTCTGTTTACAAACAACTCTATACTGCTCACCGAGCCAAATACTCTAATTTCTTGCCTGTCTTCACTGATGGCTTGAAGTCAGAGTTATCTGTTGGATCTGCTGCCGTCTTTCCAGATAGTACTATATCTGGAAAGATTCCCCAAGAATGCAGCGTACCTCTGAGTTGTATGCTACAGAGATAGTCTTGGGCCATATTGAAACTCAATTAACAAACGTGCATGGCGTATACTGACTCATTAAGTATAATACAGGATTTATCAGGGATTGGGTACAATCCCCACCCATTGCTGACCCGTGTCCAGCAGAGGTTAAATGCTCTGTTTGAGCATTCCTTTGACATCCATTTCTGCTGAATCCTAAGCCACATTGGGAACAAAGGTAATGAATTGGCTGACAACACTGCCAGATCACTGCAGTCCAACTAGGCGCCTCCGTCGCCAGGTGGGCAGGAGCAGCAGCGCTTAGCTCACGCTTCTTAATTTAGACCGGGGTTCGACCCGTGACCACCAAATACGGAGGATGCGGAAAGGTCAGGGAATGACCACTGCATATCCCCGGAGCAATATGGCCTTAGTTGCTAATGCTCCTAAAAACCAAATAACAAACAAACAAACAAACAACAGCAGCCTGTTAGTGCCTTATACAAATTACAATCTTGGCATGAGCAGGTCACTAACAAGTTATATCAGAAAAGCCTGTTATTCAGCATTGGCAGTAGAGTCTGCACAGGAACCGTAGAGAGGAAGTTGTTCTAGCTTGCCTCTGCATAGGAAATAGTCATCTTACGCATGCATTCTTGCTGAGGGCAGATGACTCTCCTATGTGTGAGAATTATAGTGTGACATTGTTTTTTGACAAGCGGCACCGCTGCTTTCGCACAACTCCGCATTTGAATCTCTTGTGAAGTAAGACAGTACAGTACTGTCACGGCCAGATAGCATATGTTAGTGTATGTTCACGTTTGCTTAGTGCGGGTTATGTTGTTCATCTGGCCGCTTAGCCTAGGGTCCGTGGAACACCACAGACCGCTAGTTACCGTCACTGGCACTGGGAGCCGGACCAGGTATGTGGGAAGAGAACTCTGGCTGGCCGACCTGAGCTTCCCAGGGAGAGCCAAAAAAAAAAAAAAGTAAAAATAAAAAAAAATAGAATAAAATAAAATAAATTAAAAAAAAGAATAAATAAATAAATAATAAATATATAAAAAAATTTAAATAATAAATAAATAATAAAAAAAAAAATAAAATAAATAAATAAAATAAATAAATAAAATAAAATAATAAAAATAATAATAAAAAATAAATAAATAAAAAAAATAAAATAAAAATAAATTTTTTTTTTTGAAATAGGAGAAGGGGTGAGAGATTGAGGTGAAGAAAGAAGGTAAGCAGAAGAAGGAGGGCGAGGTAGGGTGGGCTCCCCCCATAGGGGGAGCCCACCCTACCTCGCCCTCTTTTTCCTGAGGTAGGGTGGGCTCCCCCATAGGGGGAGCCCACCCTACCTCAGGAAAAAGAGAAAAGATTGTGAGGTCAAGTGACCCACAAAGTCAGATTGCCTAATAGCATGATCCTGCATTTGATGTCAAATGCCAGTCCCACTCCCAGAGGAGTATTTATATGAGTTCCTACACAAGTAGGAAAATCAGATATTGTCCTACAACTTGAAGAGAAGAGGTGCCGGCAAGTGAGTGGGTCCCACATTGGGCAAGGGGCCCAGTGTCAGCAATTTAATCTTCTTCTTCCAAGGGTGACTTGTAGGCAATGAGCAGTGTCCCACACTGGGTAGAGGACTTGGATAATCTTCTCTTAGGGGATGAGAGGAGGCACATGGATTCATGAAGCTCGAGGATTGCTTGGAGTTCTTGTGTCTATTGTAGAAAAGTCCTTTTTGGGTTCGTGGGTTTGTCAGATAGTTTCTTTGTGAACGTCGAGAGATTCCTGTTAGGTCAGGATAAAGATCAATATCCTGTTTGTGTTTTCTTTGATTCCGTTCAGGATATGTTCTGTGAATTGAGTTTTGGGTTCATTATAAGATGGGGGTGCGTTGAACAGTTTGCCATAGGTGAATTTGGCGCATTTCAAATACAGTCTGGGCAAAAGTAGTGAAGGCTTTGTAGTTGGTTTCGTCAATTATGTAGAGATGTTCCTGCCCACTTGGTATATTTCCAGTTCTGGTAATTAGGAGACTTCTGGGTAAATCATAAAGAGGGCAATTATACATGAGGTGAATCCAGTCTTCATTGTCACCGCATATGCAGAGAGGAGAATCGGTGAGACCCAGGGTATGCAGCTTGGCCCGAAACGATCCATGACCAGTGAGGAAGAACGAGACGTGAAGGCCTGGTGAGTACCACGGAGGAGGTTTTGGTGCAGTTATCATAACTTGTGGAAGAAATCTTTTAGTTGTTTCACCTTTAGTTGTTTGCTCCCAAGATCTTTGCCAATGCTGGAAGAGCTTAGAGTAAATCTGTTTCATTTCGTTTTTTGGATCATTAGCTAGATCGAGTGTTATATCCAGAATGGTGGTGGGAATTCCTCTCTTTATGCGGTATGCAAGGCCGCGACGAATAACCTCCGGGTCCAGAGGAAGAGTACCTGCTAAGACCTGCAGGGCAGGATTACTGACTGTGCGGCAAGCTCTAGTCACAGTGAGTAGGATATTGCGTTGAATTGTATGTAGCTTTGCTTTATTACGGGCAATGATGGCACGAGGGAACCATATGGCTGCACCATAGCACACAGCTGGTAAGAAGATGGTTTTGTAAAGTAGAATGAGAGTCCTCCTCTTCAAACCCCAGTCTGCTCTGCTAATTCTTACGATCATGGCAGTATAACGACGTATTTTGTTGGAGAGGTAATTAAGATGAGGTAGGAATGTTAATCGGGAGTCGAAGGTTACTCCTAGATATTTTAGTTCTGTTTTGAGTTGCAATGTCTGCCCAGAGATTTTAATTTGGGGCGTTCTTCTTATGTCCAAGGATCCTTTGAGGAGGATAGTCTTCGTTTTTTCCCCAGAGATGACTAACTTGTGGTTGTTTGCCCAATTTTGGAGGATCGTTAAGGCAGGGGAGGCAATTTGCTCAAGCTGAGTTCTAGAATCAGCTTTGATAAGGAGGATGAGGTCATCTGCATAGGCCATGCAGTCCACAGGACCTAGATCCATAAGAAGGAATTCATCTAGTAACAAGTTCCAGAAGTAGGGCCCAAGAACTGAGCCCTGTGGACACCCTCTAACAACTGGTCGGGAGGTTTTTCTGAAAATTTGTTTGAACAGTTACTGAGCGGTTGAAGAGGTAGTTCTGGCGACAGCGGTAGAGGTTGAGTGGAATATTGAGTTGACGTAATCTCCTGACAATGCTGGGCCACCAGATGGAATCGAAGGCACCAGCAAAGTCAATGGAGATAGCCAGTAGATATTTTTCTGTGGTTGAGTTTGCTGTGTTGAGGAGATTGTTCATAGCGTCTTCAGTGGAGCATCCTGGCTTAAAGCCATACTGCTTTGGAGAGTCTAAGTTGGCTATCTGGTAGTAGGTGGATAATCTGGACTGAAGCAACCGCTCCATTACCTTTCCCAAGACCGGGAGAAGAGCAATGGGGCGGTAAGATTTGGGTAGAGTAGGATCTTTATCTGGACCTTTTAGGAAGAGTCGAAGCACTGCCTATTTCCAAGAATCAGGGAAAATTCCTTTCGCAAGGCATTTGTTGAACAGTGCTAATAGGTGGTTTGGGAAATGTGTTGCTGCTTTCTTGATGACCTCAGCCTCAATATTATCATGACCAGGGCATTTATTTATTTTTGTTCTGTCTAGTGCTTTGTTCATTTCCTCCGAGGTGAAAGGAGGTTCTATTTTATTGTTGGAGAAGGCCTGGTTGTCTTGTTTAATTTGCTTTTGTTCATCATTGAGGGGACTCTCATCAGTCTGAAGTAGGGCATTCAGAATATTATTCATGGATTCAGCCCATGAGTGTGTTGGATTGCCATCAGGAGTCAGGGTTGCATTTAACATCTCTCCCCTGGGCAGCTTGTTCACCTTTTTAACCATTCATCATATTCTAACCGAATGTCCACTATATAGACAGCAACGTTTTACGTATTTTAACGTTTTTAGCCGTCTGACTGAGCTTTATACACTCAGTCAGATTTTATCTGACAACAACAACGTGTCAGCTGTTTTCAGCTTTTTAAAATCAATAAACCTTTTTGTTTGCATGTAAATAAAAAAGTAAAAAAAGTAAAGTGCAGCCATTATCAACCCACTGCAGGATGGAAGCCTCCTCAACAATTCATGCTGAGGGAAATGGACCATAATCTAGAAATGGACCATAATCTACCACGCTGGTCCAGTGCGGGTTGGCAGATCGACCGTATTCAGCAGCTTGAACCCCGGTCTACTCAAAGAGCGTGTGCTACTGCACTCCCGCTCCTGCCCACTCGGCTACGGAGGCCGTTTTTATATATATCTTTATATTAGTTTACCTTGTACATATTTATATTTTTATACATATTGATATAGTAACCTTAATGAACTTTTTCCATTGACTGGAAATCCTATCCATAGTTTTGCCGATGATAGCACATTGCATTCTACTTTCCATTTTGAGAAACCTTGCCCTGCTCAATCATCTTCAACTTCTAGAAAATATGCTGCGAATTCCTTAAATGCCGATTTTCAGATAATTCTCCAGTGGGGCAGAGACAACTTAGTTGATTTCAACCCTTCTAAAACTCAGTCTTGTTTTATATCTCGCAAAAAGGAT
Source organism: Mastigoproctus giganteus (assembly GCF_048544385.1). Classification (NCBI taxonomy): domain Eukaryota; kingdom Metazoa; phylum Arthropoda; class Arachnida; order Uropygi; family Thelyphonidae; genus Mastigoproctus; species Mastigoproctus giganteus. The sequence continues at coordinate 36,251,564 of NC_143588.1, forward strand.
TCTTCTGCTCCTATGCTTATCTTTAGTGACACTCCGATTTCTAAGCAAAATGATATCTCTCTTTTGGGGATTACCCTGACGTCTAATCTCTCTTGGCACAAGCACATTACAAATATTGCTTCCTCTGCATCTTAAAAACTCGACGACTTTCGCTCTCGACGTTACTTTTCTTCCAAACAGGTGCTCACTCTGTATAAATCGCAAATCCGACTTGCCATGGAATATTGTTCCCACACCTTGGGTGGTGCCCCCACAACCTCTCTCAGGCTTCTTTATTCCATTCAGAAGAGGGCAGTTAGGTTAATGAATAATTCATCTCTAACAGAGTCTCTCCACTCACTCTCTCATAGACGTACTGTTTTTCTGCCTGTCTCTTCCACAGATACTTCCATGGGCACTGTTCTTCTGAATTGGCTTCTATAATTCCCGCTCTCTCTCTCTCTCTCTCTCTCTCTCTCTCTCTCTGTTTCAAAACACTCCGAACACGTACAGCCACCAACCAACATCCATTTACTGTCCAACATCAAACCTACAGAACCAACTTTTCATCTTCCTCGTTTATTCATTCAACTGCCGTTTTCTGGAACAACCTTCCTTCATACGTATTTCCTGAAAATTGCAGTCTACAGAAGTTTAAGTTCAATGTCAACAAATATCTTATTTTGTCTTCTAAACCTCCAACCCAAGCACGGTACTGAGTACTATAGGTTATAATACCTCTCGTGTTTGGGGTTTGCATAAAAAAAAAAAAAACATGAAAAGTATTAGAACCTATAGTACTTAGTACCATGCATTGGTTGAGAAAGTGAAACATCTATGCACTTATATGGATACTTTTCCTATATACTTTTATTTATTTCATACCTATTTTTGTCTCCATTTCATTATCGATGTGAACTCCTTTACCTTAATATTGGCACCACTCTGCTAATTTATGTGTCATTACTTGAAAAACCCCTGGCCTTTTGGGTGGGAAATGTCACAATGAATATATCGCTAGAAATATATACATTTTGTATATATTTCTAGCAATAAATGATTCTAATAACGGCCGGGGAAAAATAAAATAAAATAGCCCCCACCAACCTCAAATATACAGGGTGATTCACTACCAGTACGACAAACTTGCAGGAGATGTAGGGGCACAAAGACGAATTGGAATCACATAGCATTGCAGGGTCCGAAATGCCTTCGTCATGCGAAGGCATTTCGGACCCTGAACGGGACGTTGAACGGGAGGTCGCATGAACAGCGATCCCACTGGAAGTCAGCATTTGCGAACTTCTCATCCCATTTGCCCAAATTATCTAGATCCTGCTACAGTAGCACACTGCCATTACTGTCATTAACAACCCTGCCAACCTTTGTATCATCTGCAAACTTCGACATTAAGCCTGATATACATTTCATCAATATCATTGATTGTCATCCAGTTTATTTACTGACTGTCATATTAGCATTAGCATTAGTAGAGGCATTTGATGCAAGAAAGCAAGCTTATGCAGCATCAGCCAAAAAAAAAAAAAAAAAAAAAAAACCCACTTCCACTTCACCCCTCTGTTCGTTCAAAATACCTGTCCAGCTGAGCCTTAAACTTATTTAGGCTATCAACCTCCACCACAAGGGATGGAAGTCTGTTCCACCAACCAACCACCCGCTGGCTAAAGGCAAATTTCCGCACGTCTATCCTACATCTGCCTTTCCTCAATTTGAATTTATGCCCTCTCAGGTGATTTTTCTGAGCTAGAGGAAGAATCCCATCAGCATTGAGCATGCTTAAACCATTCAAGGCTTTATACACATCTATCAGATCACCTCGCTGGTGCCTAGTCTCCAGGCACTGTAATTTGCAAAACTTAAGCCTTTCTTCATAAGAGCACCCCTTTGTTCCATTCACTAATCTTGTTGCCCTTCTCTGTACTCGTTCCAGCAGCTCTACATCCTTCTTGAAATGATACCTCCAGACCTGTATACAGTACTCTAGGTGTGGCCTGACCATCGCCTTATACAATGGAATAATCACCTCCTTATCCCTGCTGGAAAAATTCCTGTATATCATTGACAATACTCCATGAGCTACTCTTGCAGCCCGTCTGCACTGCTCAGAGAACTTCATATCTGCCTGCACAACCACCCCCAAGTCCCTTTCATTCTCTACCACTGTCAGTGTAGTACCACAGAGTTGATACGTTGCTCTGGGGTTGCTGTTTCCCAGGTGTAGTACTTTACATTTGTCAATGTTAAACTTCATTTGCCACCTCTCAGCCCATCTGCTCAACCTTTCCAGATCCTGTTGCAGCAGCATAGTGTCAGTAGTGTCCTTGACAACCCTGCCAACCTTTGTATCGTCTGCAAACTTGGACATTAAGCCCGATATACCATCATCAATATCATTTATAAATACAGAAAACAATAATGGACCCAACACTGAGCCCTGAGGGACTCCACTAATAACATCAGTCCACGATGGGCAGTTTCCATTGATTACCACTCTCTGTCTTCTCCCCCTCAACCACCCCTTTATCCATAGCAGCAATTTGCCTCCAATGTCACACTGCTCCAATTTGTGTAGCAGTCTTCCATGTGCAACAGTATCAAAAGCCTTTCTGAGATCCAAGTATATAATATCAAAGTTATTCCCTGCATCCAGTTCTTTTGTGACTGCATCATAGTATCCAATCAAGTTGGTCAGGCAAGACCTCCCCTTAACAAAACCATGCTGTGTCTGAGCTATAACTGAAGTCTTGTCTAAATGATCCTGCAGTGCTTCTTTAACCAGTGCCTCCATTAATTTTCCTGGAACAGAAGTTAAGCTCACAGGTCTATAATTACTTGTGTCAGCCTTTGATCCTCCTTTGTGAATTGGGGTCACATTTGCACATTTCCAGTCTATGGGTACCTCCCCTGAGTCCAAGGAAGCTCTCATAATTATGGCTAAGGGTTTGCTTACTTCCTTTGCTGCCTCCTTTAATATAACTGGATAGATCCCATCCACCCCGGGTGCCTTTCTTGTGTTTATCTTCAACAGTTTCTCCTCCACTTTACTCCCAGTTATTTCAAGATTCTGTAGCTTACTGCTAGAGTTGAATACACCTCTGGCATTCCCCTCGCTGAATAACTCCTCATGTGTGAATGTGTAACTCCTCGCTGAATAACTCCTCATATATTTATCAAACACGGTAAGCAAACCAAATGTCACGAGATCCACTTCCTTACTGGCAAACATTAGTTGGGACACAAGGTCCTAACAAATTTTTTAATACCCCTAGTTCATCATATACAACGATTTTGCATTACAGCTTTGATTCTCATAAACTCATCTTGTGGGAGTGGAGGTTGGTGACGTACTTCCATAATTTCAGAGATGGAATAAATAAATAAATAAATAAAGTGGTTTCCAGCATAACACCTTCGTATGAAAGACACATCAAAAATCAGTCGTACTCAGTCAAATATTACTGTGACAAAATTTTGCTGCCTTTTAATTTATTTGTGCGTTTTAGGGTACGGGAAGAGGGTGGGAGGGATTCAGTAATCAACTTAGTGCACGTACGAAGCAGCAGATCGCTGAAGATACCGAATGCAAAGAACGATTTAGCTTTGACAAGCGAGTTATGTACGCCTTGGTAGCAGGTGATCCTTCACCAAAGCTCCTCATGGGAGCGGCTGCACATTGGGTGACCTGAAGGCCAATTTAAATCTATCTCACTTCATCGGAACCTTCATCAGCATACGAGGACGTCACATTTAATGTCTGCCATCGAGGATTGTTAAAACAAGGATTGTTTTGTAGCTGGAGCCTTGAGGACTGCCTTGGGCGAACCTGTTATAATTTGGCGGAACCTGTTATAATTTTGCAACGGTGTTCCGTGTGTCCGACAGGTGTACGTTGCTATGTTTCGTTTCACAAACAGGAAGTGGTGACCTCAATTAATTAATCTTCGCCCCTAACATTAAAGTGTCTCACGTCACAGAAGAGCGCACGTGATGAGAACTCTGCAGATTTCTTCGTTTCCCGAAGATTTCACTCTGAAAGTTTGTCACGTGAACTAATTTCAGCACCCAACGAAGAAAAACTCCAGTGGATATCTATTGCGTTTAGTGTTTTTTGTTTTCATCAGAGTGCCGTGCACCTCTCTTTAATTGTAAACTATGTTCTGTATAATTTACAGACAAAAAAATTTCTATATAAATTTTTGGGCAATTTGTCTAAAATCTCTGAAAAAAAAATTATCTCAGAATTATTTTCCTTTTAGATTTCTAAATTTTATGAAGACTGATCCCAAAACGTGTTCGGAAAGGTATCGATCAAGAACGCTGCATTTCCATCACGATATTTGCCCATTCACCAAATATTGCCTCTTTTTGCAGAGTGCAGACTACATGTGTTGATATTAAAATTCAATTCGACTAGAAATGGACAATGGATTCATATCTGAAATTTAGACTTTTTAGTCTACTTTCAACTAATGAAAATGAAAAGCAATGAAAACCCCTTGACCAAAATAAGTTGTGTTTACAGACGTACACATACCAAACTTGTTAGCGATTCCTATGATATTCTGATGGCGGTATTTTTATTTCTATCCACCATATTGTAGCCAAAAATAGATGGTGGTTGCTCGAGTTGTTACAATTGTCACATTAGAACTGATTACTCTCGTAAACACCCGACAAAACCACCAGACCAACCAACTTCCTACAGACCAATAGCCCTACTAACAGTCTGCAGTAAACTCTTGGAACGACTCCTGTTAACCAGAATACAGGCTCACTACCTACAGGCAAACCTAATGTCCCCAAACCAGTACGGCTTTAGACCGGGAACGTCGACTGTAGATACCCTGAAGAACGTCCTTGCACGTGCAGCTGCCACAGAAAACAAATATTTCCTGGCTATCTCTATCGACTTTGCTGGGGCGTTCGACACCCTTTGGTGGCCGAGCATCCTGGCCCGGCTCCGGGGGGGGGGGGAGTGGGATGCCAGGCAACCTCTATCGAGTAATCCAAAGCTACCTCTCCAGTAGACTCATCATGGTGAATGCTCCATATAAAATACTCACTAGAAAAATCAACAGAGGCTGTCCACAAGGCTCCGTTTTAGGACCTACGTTATGGAACATCGTTTTGGATGAATTCCTAAATACCGATATTGGACAGGCGTCTTCACAAGCCTTTGCAGACGACCTCATCCTGATGATAGAGGGAAACAGCAGAATCCAGCTGGAAAGAAAGACAAATCATGCCCTTAAAATCCTACAAGAATGGACCAATATCCACTTCCTTAGGATCTCAGCAACCAAAACGGACTCCATTCTCCTCAAGGGTGCCCTAGATTACAGGAGACCCCCACAGATTAAGATTGATGGTATCACATTACGACTGTCCAAGGAACTTAGATACCTGGGAGTAATACTGGACCCCACTCTCTGCTTCCAGGCACACTTGAAATACATCCGTATGAAGATACGGGGCTATACAGCCCTTGTTACCAGAGTCGCAAAAAGGGATTGGGGATTGAAAAAGAAGACCCTGAAGCTGTTTTACAAAGCCGCCTTCCTGCCGATAGCTACCTATGCTTCCGGAGCTTGGTACCCCAAAGTCACCATGGCTGTAAATCGCAGAATCCTCGACTCTATCCATAGAGCCATGCTGCTCGCTATAACCCGGGCCTGCAGAACAGTTAGCACCCACGCGCTGCAGGTGCTGGCGGGAACCCTACCTTTAGACCTCGAAGTAGCTAAATGTGGAGTATTATATGAACTCTCCAAGGGAAGAGCCTGCACCTTCGCCGGCTTCGACGCAGATCCTACCACAAATCGTTTGATTGAGAACCCGATCACAGAGTCAACCCGATCACAGAGTCAGTAGTTCTATCATTGGACAAACGCTGGCCACGTCATCATGCGTCACAGCCACAAACGTCAACAAACAATTAAACCTCGCGTCTCACGCACCTGGCAGTGCACATCTCCATTACAACTGCCATTCATGTATTTTTAATTCTGATGAAGGCTACCATATAGCCGAAAGCTAATATATTTCTTCTTTATTTGTACGCTCTGTGTGTAACTATAATAAATTTCTTAATGAATCCAGAGCGCGTAGGCCTGTTTCGTTATGTTCGTACTATTCTTGGCCAACCAGCATACGACATGGTCGTGAGACTACAGAAAGATTTTATCTTTATAGCCCGTAGCAGACAACACCTGAGGTTTGCGCATAGGTGCAAAGCTAACGAGATTATACCGAAAGGGTTTCGCTACAAACAACCGTTTTCTAATGAGCGCATGAGACGTGCCTGTCGGAACTTCGGCCTCAAAACTCTGGGCATATGGATCGGCTGCCTCCATCATGACATACAACGTGCTTCAGCGAGCAAGGCAACCCTACTAGCCGACCTTAAGACTCTGATTCCCGATCCCGTTTACACCGATGTGGTCAACACTTTATGTCGCCAGGCCGTCAGAGAATCAGATCTTTATTGTGCCCGACAGAAACGTAAGTTTTGTAATTTGATTAATGAATCCCGTCAATTTCGCAGCCAACGTAATACCCCTCTCACTAATTCCACGGACTTCGTATTGAACCTAAGCAGCAAACAGTTATCTGCAGACCAAATAAACTTATTGACTCTTGGCATGACATTTGCCGTTCTTCCTAAGCACCCGCCGATCACCGACATCGCCTTAGGTGTGGAAGCCAGCTTATCACGCCTCCCAGAAGATGTAGCCAACACAATCCGCTTGAAGACTGCAGCAGTTCTACACCGTGCTCGCCCCGTCTCTTCAAACCTCAACCGTACACAGTTTTCTGCCCTCAAGGCATTGAAACAGGATTCGTCCATCGTCATTCTACCGGCAGACAAAGGCCGCCGTACGGTTGTAATGGACCACACTGATTACATGGCGAAAGCGCTACTACTTTTACGAGATACTACCGTATACAAACCCCTGACCATCAACCCCAACAGAGTTTTAGAACGATGGGAATCAGAGGTGAATATCCTCATCAACAGTTGGCTGAAACAAGGGAAGATCACACAGTCAACCCATAATCACCTCCGTGCCTCCGGATGTCAGATCCCACGGTTTTACGGCCTACCGAAAGTGCACAAAGAAGACACACCACTGAGACCAATTGTATCCTGCTGTGGATCACCGACTTACGAGCTGTCTAAATTTGTCTCGAGACTTCTTTCTCCTCTAGTTGGCAAGACCACCCACACCGTCTCCAACAGTGTTGAATTCATAAAAAGGATTCGTACTGTATCCATCTCGCAGGATCAAGTTATGGCATCGTTCGACGTCATATCGCTCTTTACCTCCATCCCTGTGGAACTTGCCATTTCTTGTGCAAAACAACTCTTGGACAATGATAGAACCCTCAACGAAAGAACTGGTCTCACACCCGATGACATTTCCGCCGCCCTCAGACTGTGCTTAACAGGGGGTGCGATCATATTTAATGACTCAGTCTACCAGCAGATACATGGCACGGCCATGGGTTCCCCTGTCAGCTCAGTCACAGCAAACATCGTGATGGAGGAGTTAGAGGGACGTGCGTTTACACACGCACCAGATCACATCGCCTTTTGGTGTCGCTATGTTGACGATGTGTTCGTGGTCATCCCTAGAGACTCAGGTCAGCGACTTCTATCATACCTCAACTCACTATCGCCCTTCATAAAATTCACGATTGAGCTGGAGTCGAACAACTCTTTACCATACCTAGACACACTTGTCCGACGTGAAGGCACATACCTGAGGACTACAGTTTATCGTAAGCCCATGTGTGCTGGCCAGTTTACCAACTTCCGGTCAGCACACGCGCGAGGCCACCTCCTCTCCACTGCCCGAACCTTGCTTACTCGCGCCTGGACACACTCCAGCTCCGCTGATGAAAGACGCAAAGAGATCACCAGGGTCAAAGTAGACCTTACGAGGTGTGGCTACCCCATTGACGTCCTCGACAGGTGTGATCTACAGACACGTGACATCGTGACGACCAGCTACAACACCAACAGTGACGAGCCATCCACGAGGGCATTTATCCCATACTACCCCAACCTGTCACAACAGATCGGTAGAATCCTAAGAACACACGGGATAAAGTGCATCCAACTTCCAGGCAAGAAACTGCGTTCTTTCATTTCCAACGTGAAAACACCTGTCCCCACCCTTCTGCAGAGCGGTTTGGTCTACCGCATCTCTTGCCGTGACTGCACTAGCTGCTACTTTGGAGAGACTGGACGTCGACTCGAGAAACGTCTCTCGGAGCACAAAAGAGCGATCCGTTTAGCGGATATAGAACACTCAGCTATCGCCGAACATGTCTGGACAACCCACCACGACATCGACCCACACCGCGATGTCGTGGTGGTAGACAGATCCCACCATTACCTAAAGCGTACCTGGTTGGAATCGTTAAATATAAAATCTTCGGATAAATCCTTGAACAGGAACAGTGGTTGCCAAGTCAGCCCGATCACAGAGTCAGTAGTTCTATCATTGGACAAACGCTGGCCACGTCATCATGCGTCACAGCCACAAACGTCAACGAACAATTAAACCTCGCGTCTCATGCACCTGGCAGTGCACATCTCCATTCCAACTGCCATTCATGTATTTTTAATTCTGATGAAGGCTACCATATAGCCGAAAGCTCATATATTTCTTCTTTATTTGTACGCTCTGTGTGTAACTATAATAAATTTCTTAATGAATCCAGAGCGCGTAGGCCTGTTTCGTTAAGGTTATTAGTGGTATACTCCAGGGTTCAGTGATATGCCCATTGTTGTTTTCAATATTAGTGATATTATCGAAGCCATATCAGGCTTAATATCGAAGCTTACAGACGAACGAAAGGTTGGCAGGGTGGTTAATGACAGTAATAAAGAAATGCTACTGCAGCAATATTTAGAAAAAGTAGACAGAATGGCTGAGAAGTGACAATTGGTCGCAATAGTCAGAGAATAACTTACTAATCATGTGACACAACCTCTCAGTGTAGAGGAGAACAAAATGACCTGTGGGTAATTGTACAGTTAGACATGGAATTCTCAAGACAGTGCAAATAGTTTGATAGGACAGCTCATGGGGTTTCTTCGATGGTATACGAGGGGCGTTTGAAAAGTTCCTAGCCTGAGTATGAACGGTTATTTGAGTAGTTGGTAATATAATACTTTTCAACATAGCCTCCTATGAAATAAATGCGCTTTTCCCACAGATGCTGCAGTTCGTTCGTCCCAGGTGCGAAGAAAAAAGTTTTCTCTTGGACCTCCAGTACGCATCCACTGCAGGAGTGGTGTTACTGTGGGTGAGAAAATGGAGGCCAGCCATTTTTTACCTATTCCCAAATTAGGGATTAGGTGGAAATCCGATAGTGCTAGATCTGATGACTATGGGAATGGTCTAAGATTTCAAAGTAGCACTCGTCAGTGCCGTCATAGCAATGACAGATTGCTGAGCAGGCGTGTTGTCCTGGTGAACAAGACGCCTTTCCTCAGTTTTCTTCGCTATTTGTCATTGACGTTTTCACGCAAAGTTTCACAGTGTCTGCGTAATATGCCATTATGACTGGCTGTCCTTTCTGAAGTTAATCCACTAGCATCCCAAAAAACCGATGCCATCACCTTTCCAGCAGAAGGAATCGATTTGACTTTCTTTGGAAGAAGAGAAGAGCTGTTTCTTTTCGACTGCTCCTTTGCCTCTGACTGAAAGTGATTGACCGACGTCTCATTCACGTTTACAACGGTTGCAAGGAAATTTGCTGTAATCTGCTTGAAAACGATGTAAATGTTCACTTTGACTTGAGAGCTCTTTCGGGTTTTTGATCTACTGTCATCAGCTTTGTGACCCATCGTGCTGACATCTTTTTCATAGGCGCCACTGGTGGTTTCCCACAACTGCATCGTCAGGACTCTTGTGAAGTTTACAGAACTCCGTATATGCGACAAGTTTGTGGTTTGTTTATTATACTGTAGTGGTGTGTTGTTATGTTTTTCTTCTGGCTACTTGGCCGTAGTGGGATCCCACGTTGCTCGTTCATCACCATGTGGAAGTGAGCCAGGCAGTAGGAAAAGATGTTCACTGGCTAGCCCCTACAAGGGTCGCCTGAGCTTCTTGAACGGCGGCCAAAAAAAAAAAAAAGATTTTTATTAGGAAGAGAGAGCACTGAAATATAGACGAGAAAGGTGGGTCAGACTGGAAGGGTGAAAAGAAGGCAGACCGGAGGGAGTTCCGCATGATGTCAGGCGAAAATAAGATAGGGGAAGGTTACGGCGCAAGAGAAAAGAAGGAACAGGTGCCCCTATGTGGTCTCCAATAGAGGAACACTGCTGATAAAAATTCCCACACTACAAGTGTAATGTCAGCAATGAATCCTATTCCAGCAGGAGGTTTTCATATATGCTGCCTGAAAAGGCACCACGGACGACGACCATGGCGATATATTTCTCGATTCTGTTCGCCAGATACTTAATACTTAATCTCTGGAAATATCTTGATGGAGCCGTTAGCGGTCCTAATTACTGCCTGTCTGCGAAGTTGGAGGGTTTCTTTAAATAATATTGATTTTGTTTTTTCACCGCAGATGTTGAAACGATGTGTAGCAGCCCAACTCTGTAGGATAGCAAGCGCGCTGTTTGCACACACTTCAAGTTCAGCCCTTGTCTCGGCGTGAACCACTAGAACCCGGTAATCTGCAAAAGCGAGAAGTTCAGAATTTCCACCATATTTTCATACTCAGATCACGAACTTTTCAAATCCCCCTCGTACAAAAATTTTATTATCAGCAATAAGAGGGTGATTATACCGTTGTATAAGGCAAAGGTTAGACTGCAGCTTGAGTATTGCATGCAGGTCTGAAAGGATGTGGATTTCATTTTAGCAAGGATAGGTATCTCGTGGAACACATACAGAGAAGTGCAAATGTGAAAGCCTATAATATCCAAGGATTTACTTGATTTTAGGCTTTTACAGTTATGTATACATTAAAACGTCAAGATCTTTTCTCGTATCATTTGGCACAGGAGCAGGGGCCACATTCTGTTCCCTACTTTACTCATCTCTTGACATGTCTTCTTAGCAGAGTGACTAGGAAACATTAAACCGTATAAAAATCATCGCAAAGTGAAAACGTTCTGCATACCAGATCAGACATTCGTATGATTTTATATTAAGTCTCTTAATATTCACCCACTACACCACGACAAATAAGTACTCACTGTGAATGCACAGAGCGTGTTCGAATCCGTTATATCATGAAACATAAATATTTATTGTATGTCCAACGGAATACTTTTGTAGACTATTCAAATACAGATAAGCAAACTTAAAGTCATTTCTGTGGTTTTGTAAATAATCGTGACTTAATCCTATTAATAGAATGCAATGCAGATTTTCAATAACATTTGGAGTTGGACGCTTGATGAATGAGAAAGTAAAATCAATATTTCTACCGATTACATTTTTAAATTCGGCTTTTACGCCAATTTTATTCAGCAGCAGTTATTTTCCTCTAGAGTTCTTTATTCGCATTAACAAGGATGTAAATCTTGTCATTTGTATCATTGCCTTCCATCTACAAAAGTAATTCTTTGAAAATAAACACACTTCCAAAAGGAGCGCAATTTTTGACCTCTACATAGTCAAACAAAATCGGGACAAGCGGAGACAGAACTAGAACCAAGAAACATTGTCGTGTGCAGAAGGTTTTTGTTCTAACAACCACTTCCTTGACATGTATCTATCACGCAGTTGGTTGTCAAAGTGACCTCCTGGACAAGTTCTGTGGTCTTGTGGTGTGTGTGTGCAGCTTGTTTTGAGTGATGTGACTAACCAACAGACATTATGTTGCAATATCATAAATAATATAAAATAAAATGGAGCATCGTTATCTTGGGTCACAGAGTGTGTCCAAATACCCATTTTGTTTCATAACTAACAACGTTATGGGTGGATCCGGGAAGGGAGGAATGTGATGGAGTAATCGTAATCTTGGGGGTGGGAGGGAGTGTAATTCAAACTCTAAAATTATTCCCAAAGGACGTTGGTGTTTGTTATGCCTTGCATTGTCCTCAATGTAACAAACCACATTTATATGTGGTTATAAAACCACCTCCCTCAAATTCTAGATCTCCCTTGTTTTCCTTTTCCATTACGCTTTATTATTCGATGTATACCATATTAATTAGTTTCATCTTGAAAGAAATTATTTCTTTCACGAAATTTTATTAATAATCACGAAAACATTTTCCGTTTACATACGTATCATTCGTTACACCTTGATCTAGCTCACCTAACCTGATTTGATGCTTAAGAGAACTGCATGGTAAGTTATCTACCAGCGTTGTTCAATTACAACAGTTTTAGATGCACAATAGTTTTCGGCTGAGTGGGTAAACAAACGCGTGAACGCTTAAACTAACACGTTAACATTCTAGTTCATAAGAGCTACTTCGTTATGGTTTTGTGTGTAATTTGGCGTATTCTTTTTCAAAGTGACGATGCGTCTAGATTGATCAGCCTCCATTAAATGGGATTAGTGAACTGAAACTTTGAACCGTCTGCGCCTCAGTATCAAAGCAAGCCAACCGAAACAGCTGGATGAGCAATCATCCTACTTCATCATAATATCCGCCAAGGAGTGCTCCGTTTCGGGGTAATTGCCGAACCCCAAACCCCAAAAAGACTCGATGAAATAAAAAATATTTGTGAATTTTATTTTTATGTTTTTATGTTTGCTTTACGAAAAATCCAAGTTTTCGTCAAGCAATTTAATAAGTAATTTCTTACTTATTAATTGGGTCATGTTGGGGAAAAAGTCCATAAAAATTCCTCCCATCATTAACAGAACTCGATGAAGGAGTTCTTTATCTCGATGAACGAGTTCTCGATGAAGGACCTTTATGAAGGAATGGAAATGGACTCAATCAGTTTGATTCCATCAATCTTGTGTCTATTGGAGTGATACACATGACCTTCTCAAAAGGAAAGTGGTTTAAATAAGACTGGTTTATCAGATGATATTACACGAACTGTCAATGAACTTTAGCAAATTCAATATAGGATGAAACCAGTTGAAAATCATTTGCACAGAAATACACATGTTATTTAGGTGTTTATCACATATGCTATTCAAGTGTTTATCACATATGCTATTCAAGTATTTACCACATATGTTATTCAAGTGTGTATCACACATGTTATTCATGTAATTTTACCATATATTATAATCAAATCATACTTGATTAGTTTTCTTATGTTACACAAAGGTCAATGTTAGCCTAACACCTTTACTTACTGTTGTTGTCCACACATTATGTTATTGTATAATACAGATATTAAGATTGATTAATAGTTTGTAAAGGAAGGAAGCAGAGAAAATGCCACATCTCATGATCAGAATTTCCAGATCTGAAATGATTGTCCCGTATCCAAGAAATTTTAGTGGAGCAGGGGAGAGTGTTAGATCGAAAGTTCCATATCTCTCAATAATCAGGCAGAATTAATTAACTAATAAATAGCTAATACAGTGTCTTTTGATATTTAAAATTATTAAAACCATGCTTCTTTAAAAACTCTTCGGTCTACCCAAAATCAACTATTATATTGTTAGAATTGTATCTTGGGAATCTGTAGAATAAAATTATAAAACTCTATTCATTTGGAACTTACGTCTAAAACAATAAGGGAGGAGAAATTTATTTTCCAGGGAGAGAGAGAGAGTGTATGGTCAGATATTGCACAATCATTCGCCCTAGTTCTCTGTTGTTGGCCTCTCTCAACAGAGCAGAAGGAGAGGAGAGCATCTCAGTTCCCACGCCCACAGTGGTAGTAAAAAGGGTTTTATTGCAACGGCAGAGGCAGGATATCCAGCTGTTTTTGCGGGACGATTACCAAAAATGGTAGTGTCCCTGTGAAATGGACATTCTTGGATGACTCTGTCTCTGTCTCTGTGACATAGAACGAGATAATGTTAATATATAAAGGATTCTGTGAGGCACCGAGGGGAGACCTTTTTGCTTTTGTAGCAGAGACTGGAAGGAGAGTGGAGCATCTCGTCGTCGAATGTCCAGGGTCCTGGCAGAGTGTGCATAGTGTTAGGGTCGGGCGCCACCTGTGGTTTCCCACATCTGCGCCATATGTACACTGTGAAGAAATACAGAACACTGTAAATGCCAGAAAAAAAGTGTAGTGTATTGAATGTGTAGTATTGTGTTGGGTTCTGTTGTGTCCTGGCATTTGTGGGGGACCACACAACAGAAAAATAATAATAAAAAAAAAAAAATAAAAAAAAAATAATAAAAATAATAATAAAAAAAATAAAATAAAAAAAAAATAAGAAAAAATAAATAAATAAGATAAAATAAAAAAAACCGATAATAAAAAAAATAATAATAAAAAAACGATAATAATAATAAAATAATAATAAAAATAATAAAAAATTATTAAAAAAAATAAAATAAAATAAAAAAATTAAAATAAAATAAGTAAATAAATAAAAAATAAGGTAGAGTGCGGCAGTACAGGTGTACGGAAGAAGATGGGAGATGAAAGTAAGGGTAAGGGTAAGGGGATGCAGGTAAGGGCATCCCGTAAATTGACAGTGGAGCATATGCCCCACAAGGAGAAAAGGAGGAGAGGATAACTCCAGAAGGATAGAAAAACCACTCAGCGAGAGTGCTGAGTGTGACTTATATTTTGCGGTGGAGTGGTCAAGACCACCGGAGCCTACCCAACCATATGGAAAGTTAGCAGGTAATCCTACTCTGGATGTTCCAGGGTTAGCAAGTCGATGCTGGTAAAACGGTCAAGTACAGATTTTTTATTTCAAGTTTGAGTAAGTCCCTTACAGGTTTCTATCCCTGGCTTCAGTTGGTTGTAGAGTCCTGCGCCTTGAAAAGAGGTTCTGTGCGTACTCCGTTAATGATTTGTAATATTGTTCTTCAGAAATTAACAGGTGCTCCTGTCCTTGAGGTATGTGTTGGAGTCTGGTGTACAGTGTTTCTCGAAGATCGTCATAAATTGGGCAGTTATAAGGAAGTTGGTCCCAATCTTCAATTTCTCAACATGTACAGTAGAGGTTATTGATGATTTCCAAGTAGTAAACTTATGATTTATAGAGCCGTGTCCAGTTATAATATATGTACAGTAGAGGTCAGGAGAGAACCAAGGCGGGCGGCGACTTTGGATAAACTAATTTGACATCCGGGATGAATTTCTTAGTTATCAGGCCCTTGTCCGTCTCCTCCCATCTTGTCTGCCAGATTTGTAGTAGCATGGCAGCTAGTTTTTTCTTTTCTTGCTTACAGTCAGTGCTGGTGTCGATGGTATGTCCAAAGATGGTAGCTGGGATTCCCCACGACAGGCAGTAGTGCAATCCTCAACGGATAACCTCCAAGTCAAGGGGGAGGACACCTGCAAGAACCTGGAGGGCCAGAGAACTTACTGTGCAACAGGCCCTGGTAATGGCAAGCAGTATACTTCGCTGAATTGTTTCCAGTTTGCATTTATTGCGAACAATTATTGCTCTATGGTACCAAATCCCGGATCCGTATGTAATAACAGGGAGGAATATAGCGTTATACAGGAGTTTGAGTGTTCTCCGGTTCAGACCCCAGTCACACCTGCTTACTCGGACGATTAAGGCTGCATAATTTCTGATTTTTTCTTGAAGATATGAGAGGTGCGGGAAGAAGGAGAGCTTTGAATCCAGGATGATACCCAGGAGTTTTAGGGAAGTTACCAGCGTGATGGTTTTTCCTTGTACCTTGCTCTGAGGTGGCCTTGATATTTGTGGGGTGCCTTTGAGAAGTATGGATTGTGTCTTCTGTGGAGAAATCCGGAGCTTGTGTAGAGTCGCCCATTCCTGTAAGATCTCTAGTGCTTGATTTCCAGTGGCCTCGAGAGCTGCTCTGGTGTCCGCTGCGATGGAGATGGTAATACCATCTGCGAATGCTTGGATAGTAACAGGGCCCAGATCCAGACCAAGTAACTCATCAAGGACGATGTTCCAGAGGAACGGACCGAGGACCGAACCCTGTGAGCAGCCTCTATAGATAGATTTGGTGAGCTTCTGGTATGGTGAGGAGATGGTAATCTTCCTGTTGGAAAGGTAACTTTCTATACACCTGTATAAGTTGGCTGGTATGCATGCCAATCTTAGCCTGCGAAGAATGCTTGGCCACCAGAGCATGTCAAAGGCTCCGGCAAAGTCAATGGTTATGAGGAGAAAGTACTTGTAATTAGTGTTGGCTGCAGCTTGGGTTATTTGGTAGAGAGCATCCTCTGTGCAGCGTCCTGGGCGAAATCCATACTGTGAATTGGATTGCAGGCCAGCTTCTGTGTAGTGTGTTAGGAGTCTGGTATGGAGGAGGCGTTCAAGTAGTTTGCTGAATGTGGACAAGAGGGCAATGGGTCGGTATGAGTTAGGCTGTTCTGGAGGCTTTTATGGATTTTTGAGTATTAACTTTAATTCAGCTATTTTCCAGCTTTCTGGGAAGGATCCCTGGGTTAGGCATCTATTGAACAGGTTAAGCAGAAATTGGGGATTTACCTGGGCGACCTTTTTTAGTATTTCTGGTTCAATGCGATCCAGTCCTGGGGATTTTTTATCCTTCATTTTGCCAAGGGCTTGCTGCAGTTCTTCAGTGTTAAATTCTTCCTCCACAGAGTCAATGTGGTAATTGTCATTATCTAGACAAATTTGCTGCTGTTGTGTTGTGAGATGATCGTCGTCGCTGATAAAGAGAGTATCCAAGATATTCATCATGGATTGCTCCCATGACGTTGTCATGGTTCCTCGTGGTGTTATTGTGGAATGGACTACTTCTCCTCTTGGCAATTTGTTGGTAGTAACTCGGTACACCACTCCCCAAGGGTCCGAGTTACCAGTGGTGGTAACCAGCCGCTCCCATGTAGTTCTTTTTCACTGCATGATCATGGAAGTGTATTGGTTCCTGGTCCTCTTGTAGTTTTCACGAAGGGCTTCCACATCAGTAGCTGGCCAAGAGGTGCGAGCTCTCTGAAAAGCTTTCCTCTTGTTATGAACAGTCCAGCGTAGACGTTCGAGTTCATGAGACCACCATGGTACAGCACTTGGAAGAGGTTTTTTCTTGGGCATAGATTGATTGCAGGAGAGGGTGATGATGTTAGTTACAAGCTTTTGATGCTTCTCGGGATTCAGGGAGAGGATATCAGAAGGGTGATCCATGATTGTTGACTGGAGAGAAGTGGTGACCAGCTCCCAATTGGCTTTGCTGATGGCATAGCAGTTGATATCGTAGTGCGGAGTAGGAGTTGATTCTATATTTCTTGTGAGGCTGTATGTAATTGCTCTATGGTCGGAGGTGGTCCAGGCTTCATTTACCTGCCACCCGGACACCTTACTTGAGATTGATCTTGTAGCAATTGTTATGTCTATTGTAGACTCCCACATAGTACTGGAGAATGTTGGGAGGTTATTGGGCCTGTTTATTATATTAAATGGTGAGGTGGCTAGAAAGTCTTCCAAAAGGGTCCTGGCAATGTGAAGAGAAGGTTCTGCAGTTGGTGTGGCTTCAGCCTTAAGAACGGTCAGGGAGGAGCTGAGACAAAGTGGCTCAGAAGACCGCACCCTAGTTTCCACCAGAGGGAAGGAGGTCTCATAACCTGTCCTGAAGCAAGAGATTTAACCAGTAAGCCATTATTTCATTTGAGTGAATGTAAACCGCAAAAACAACATCAACAGGTATCATTTTAATGCTTCCTTCCTAAATCTTTGTAATTTAACAATGAAAGGAAATTTCTCCCATGGTTGGTGATACACAGGAATCTTACAGCAAGGTGCTGGGGAATAAGAAATGAGAGGGAGTGGGCCTGTTCACATTAGAACAAACTAAGATTGTGTAAGGTAATAAGAATACCAAAAGCACTTTGCCTAAGGTTCTTCTGTTATCCAACCATTCTGTTCTATGTTGAAGTATTTTGTGAATTTAAGTGTTTTGTGAATGTTGTAGCTTGTTAAACCAGAGTCAAACAATAAGTCTACTGAAGGAATAGTTCCAGTGATACTAGAACCCAGTATGTTATAAAGATGCTTTTGCCAATACAATATCATAAACCCTAAAAAGATTCATGCTGTTATGAACAGAAACCTTGAAGCAATATGTATACATAACCTTATTTTTACACAAACAACTAGACAGAGTGCAAGTCTCTACACATGTTTCCTTTTGTTATAATAAATGTTGTTATGTGTTACATAATGTCTCATTCTCTCTGCCCATATTCTCATATACCAGTAGAAACAAGTATGAACCAGTAAAGGGTTAAGAAGCAGGGATTAGGGGGGTGACGCTCAGAAATCTCCCCAAATCTTAAATCACAACGCGATCCAACGCTACAGCAGTCAAGCGTTTAAAACAGCCCTTGGTTTGCCGAGAGCACGGGTTTGGTCCTATCCCGACGACCATCTCATTCAGAATTATTATCATAGGAAAAATAATACAGCCAAAAGTCAAGGGGAATAAACAAGAAAGAGAGAAACCACAGAGAGAGAGAGAGAGCCCCTGACAAATCTTAAATTTTACTTTGGAATTGATTTTACACATCAACGTATACAGAGGTTTGAGAAAATAACAATCATTGCAGATAAACTAGATAAGGCTTCACGCACGCACACACGCGCACAGGTTTAATTTTCAGCTTTTCTAGAACAGGTGGAACTTTGGTCAAGGAAAACTTTAAGAATACAGAAAATTTAATTAGTGTGGAAAGAAATATGAGTAAAAATAAACTGTTGCAATAGAAATATGAGTAAAAATAAACTGTGGGAATAGATATATATATTCTGTATAGCTTTTTCAAGGGGAAAATATCATTTTAATAACAAAAAAGAGCAATATAACCAGAATAAAATCGATTTGTCTAGTTCTCGATAGTCACAAGTTACAGTTTTTGAGAAAATAACAATCATTGCAGATAATGTTGAAAAGACTTCAAGCACACACGCACACGCAGGTTTAATTTTCAGCTTTTCAAGGTAACCTTTTATTAACTGTTAAATTTTACCTAGGAATAGATTTCACGAAACACATCAAGTATATACCGAGGTTACAAAAAAATTACAATCATTGCAGATAAAGTAGCCAAGTCTTCAAACACACACACACACAGAGATTTAATTTTCAGCTTTTTAAGAACAGGTAATAACATTTTAACGATTGCTAAATTTTACTTTGTAATAGATTTTACACATCAACATTGCAGATAAACTCCAAAGAAACACATAGGTTTAATTTTTCAACTTTTCAAGAACAGATGGAATTTTGTTCAAGAAAAACTTTAAGAATACAGATAATTTTATTTTCAGGTCTCAACAACAGATGGAAACAACACATTTTAATTCCAAAGAAGAGCAATATAACGAGAATAAAAATGAATTGTCTAGTTCTCAATATTCACAAATTTTGAGAAAAAATAAACACTCATTGCATACTAAACTTCATAAGACTTCAAAGAAACACACAGTTTTAATTTTCAGCTTTTCAAGAACAGGTGGAACTTTGGTTAAGTAAAACTAAGAACCCATACAATTTTATTTTCGGGTGTCAGCAACAGATAGAAAGAGTAAGGAATTTATCTTTCAGGGAAAAAGCATAAGAACCCCGGTTCATGCCTCGAAAAAGTAGATAAATTGAAAATTAAATTCTGAATCTATCGAGAGAAAAACAAACCCTTTTTTTATTTCCAGCCTAATTGTGATCCGCATCCTTCTTGGGACCGTCCCTGTGAAATCGGTTAGTATCCCATCCCGTTACTACTCACTATTTGTCCTTACATTAAAACCGCTTCTTAAGGCAATCCAAAAAAATCCTAACATCCATGGAACACAGATACATCGAGAGAGCAGTGTGCCAAAATAATGGCATACGCCAATGATGTTACACTGACAATTGCATCCGAACAATCGGTAAAAGAAGTATGGCGAACCCTGCAGAAGTTTGAGAATGCCTCAGTGCCCAAAATAAACCTTTCAAAAGACCAGTGCCGGGTTGATTGGGAAATGGATAAACAGGCCAGCACTTCCCAGAGGAATTGACGCAAAAAACATAATCACAGTACTAGGAATAATTATAGGAGATGCAACTATATATAACGAACAAAAATCTCTATCAGAAAATAGTTAAAAAATAGGAACACTTAGAGGACGGCAGTTATCGGTAAGAGGCAAAGCTAGGATAGGTAATCAATATTTACTCTCAAAAATGCAATAAACTATGACAAACATCCCATATCATGGACAATATGTCGATAAAATACACCGAGAATGCGCGAAATTTATTTGGGGTTCAACATATGAACCAATGAGATGAACAACAATTTACCATGATATAGAAGCAGGGGGAACTCGGACTGATCAATATCCACTTGAAGAACTTGATTCAGCGAGCCAAAATCCCAGAGAGAGTCTACAAAGCCAACAATATACGAAGCGCCTATGTCCAGTTTTACCTGCAGAAAGCACTGCCAAACAGATTTATATGCACTTTCCCGAGAACCACCAAACGGACACCACGCATGTTCAAAGAAATTGCGGACGGTTACCGTTTTGTTGAAAAAGAGATAGAAGTGAATCTCTCATCTGGTGAGTATGGGCTTAGCACGTCCATGGTCCTGAGCTGGATTCTTCTCTTTTTCGGCGATTCCTTTATACTTCTCTTTCTCAGAGTAACTTGGGAATTTTCTTTTTGGCTGGTGCAGCATAAGCCTCAGCCTTCCTTGCACCGTGCTAATAATAATAAGTGCTGAAAATGAGGCCCAAAGCTATATATCTGAGGTTCCCAAACTTTCTTGGTTCACAGCGCCGTTAGTGGCCCAGTAATTTTTTCCCGGCACCTCTAGGCCAAAAGAAATAACACAGTGGTTTTCGACCTTTTAATATATACCTATATAATAATTTTATTCTTTATATAGAGGTCCTAATTAAAGATCACAAATTTAAAAAGATACGGTACAATGTATACCATACACCTTTTTATAATGAAAATAAATGTATAAATTTCAAAATAATAATAATAATAATAACTTTAAGTAACTTAAACTGAATTTACACGGCACCCCGGTTGAAAACGACTATTATATACCATAAATTATCACGAGCAGTGCTACCACAGCACAGGGAAATCGAAAAAGAGGACGTATGAAGTTGTCACCCGTTCTAAATAATGCTTTTAAATTACCAATGAGACCGACATTTAAAACATTCGTCTATAAAGTACACCACGCCTGCCTAACCACAAAAATATGGGCCGCTGCCAAAGGCATGCCGATGGCAACACCAGCCAAATGCCATTTCTGCAATGAACCAGAGACAATGTACTACCTCATGCTTTACCGCAAGGTAGCATTTGAAATTTGGAAAACAGCAAAAACCACAATTCACAATAAGCCCCTCCATTGACAAAAGTATCCTGTTCTGGCTCAGTAACGGTAAACTAGGAAAAATAAAAATGATCATTGTCATTCACGTGATGTACGGCATCTGGACCTACAGATGATGTTGTTGTTGGGCTGAGTATGTTTTGGCACAAGGGCCTCCTGGGTCATATTGTGCCTCCTACAGATGCAACTGCACATACAGAAGAGAAGATACTGCAGACATCATGACAAAACTGAACACATACCTGAAAGAAACAATCACAGACTCGGTATATAGAAAATAGATTAAATCACAGCAATGTGCAGAAGCGTGAATGGGAAAAATAGAAGATGGAAGGCTCCACATTATACCAATCCTAAAGAAACCTTTCACGAACTGAAAGACCCTTTATAGGACTGTAGATATACAGAGTAGTAGTATAAATGGCCAAAAAAAAAAAAAAAGAGACGCTCTCCTTGTGTGAAAATGTGAATTGCACACGAGATAACCACTTAATAAAGCCAGAGGAAGAAACCTGTGTTAGCTTATATTTGAACTATAATTAAGAACTTCTGAACAACTGAATTCAGAATAGTAAACACTTAATGTGTTAATAAAAGAAATGTCACATTTATTGGATTAAAATTGAAAGTGTTAGAATATATACATATATATTATTTCAAAAATTATGTTAAAGCAGAGAAATATCTGGAAAAGTATATTTTATTAATCAATATAAATGAAGTGTATATAATGTAATTCCTTCTATCATGCATGATATTGTGTAAATAAAATAGCTAGGCTAAATGTATTGGATTTTGTGTAACCACTTTAGTGATGGGGAGGGTGACCAACTGTGAATACTTGGTGTAAGTTGGCTTTTTGCATTCCTTCCTGTGTTTTTTTTTTTTTATTTGTTCACATGGGGAAAATATTCTTACGATTTTTACCTATCATTTAATTTTATTAATTGGTAAGGTAAAGTGTAAATCTGTGCTTTATATCTTTACTTTTATAGCCTGTGGATAATGTTCCTCCTGTGTTCGCTTATTAGAATCGCCGTCAATAGAATTAAAATTCAATTCATAAACTGGATCGCAATGACCGGTTTTTACTAAATATTGTACAGTGAACGGTATTTTTTATGGAGTGTCCATCATGGCAAACCAATCCTAAAGCGGGGAGGGCCTACTGTAGTGATCATTGTACGGTGTATAGTGCAGTGCAATGCGTCCGTGGATTGACAAAAATAGCCAAGAAAATGCGACAGGAAATGATTTATCCGCCCTTCCCCCACAATTGTAGCACCCCGTACCAGGCACGAGTGACACGTGACGTGACCCAATCAGTATCCCTACTGATTGCGTCAAGCCATTTCTTTCGTCATTGCGCACCATATTTAATAAAATATTTCGACGGAAAAAAATTTGTAATTAAACGTGTCGAAAATTAATTAATAGTGAGCGTTTTAAGGCGTATAGATCACATATACGTGCAATGGGACCAGAGAAACCACCTCCATTGAGTACAAAGGAGAGATCTAAGCCAATGCAACAGCGGAAGAAATTACGGCGTGCGATGGAGTTGAAAAAAGCCAGAGGATGTTCATTCACATCTTCAGAGCTTTACATCTCCCCAGAAATGTTAGAAGTGATTTCGAAGAAGGAGTCATGGAAGTTGATAATGTAAATGAAAACGATGAAGAGTCCTCGAAGCCCAATCGTAAACGAAAAGCGAAGAAGACAAACCGACTGCCAGAAGTAGTCCATCAAATCGATCAACACGTAGCAGGCATAATAACCCCAGGGGCTTACATCTGGTGAGTATAAGCTTGGCACACCCAGGGTCTTGAGCTGGATATCATCATTCTTCTCTTTCTTGTTGATTCCTCTCTCTCTCTCTCTCTCTCTCTCTCTCTCTCTCTCTCTCTCTCTCTCTCTCTCTCTCTCTCTCTCTCTCTCTCTCTCAGGATAACTTGGAAATTATTTTTTGGCTGGTGCAGCATAAGCCTCAGGTTTCCTTGCACTATACGGGTGATAATAATAATACACAGCAGGAGCAGCAACAGAATTTTATGAAACACAATCATCCATGCACAGTTTAAACATACACTTGATAATGATTTCAGTTCAATCTGTTCCATATGTGATCGGCATTGGTTCAAGAATAATGTGAAGATTGTAGCAGCTCTTCTTCAAACAGCATTTCCAAATGAGAATGTAAGTCAAATGTCGGCCCATGTAACAGCTGTCGTGGTTTTCTCAAGAACAAAGTGATTCCAAATCTATCGAAGTCAAATGGTTTTAAATATCGGCCGATGCCACAGCACTTGCCGAAACTAGATTTGGTAACAACATTTCACATCTCCGAGGCTCCGATTCATGCAAATTCACAGCCTGCAGCATTCATACGGTCAATACAGGATCCTCGGTCAAGTGATATGTGTTCGCCTAAAGAAGTTTCACTTAACTTGCGCTACGTGTGATCAGCAAGCACAATTTTTTTTTTTGACAGAATCTAGGGTTTTTTGATTCCAGCAAAACAGGCGAATCGACCAGAGAACATACGCAATTTACAGACACAAATACGGATATATGTAAGAAATTAGTTTGTAGGTTTTTTTTTTTTCTAAAACATCCAAAAGGTGTTCAATTTTCATGAGATCAAGCGAATTTGGAGGCCAAACAAGATGAGTGATATCATCTTGATTGGCCTCCAATATGAGTTCCTAGAACCACTCGTGAACAGTACCGATCGATGACTCGAATTATTATCGTTTTGGAAGATCCCGCAGGGTGCAAATCGTCTCCTAAGAGATGTCGATAGACCTCATCTGTAACGCGGTATCCTATGGAAGCACAGGATTAAAAAAGACCCACTAGTGAAAGGTTTGTCCATACGCACCAGGTGTCCTAGTTCTTGCCAGCAAAACATACCCCATATAAAGTAATCACTAACCCCTTGCCTGCATAGTGGGCACAATGTGTGATGGGTCCATAGACTAGTGTGGCGCCCGTTTGCACAATACACCAGGTATTTGACTTATCCGCCCAGCACACTCATTTCTAGTGCTCCAGAGTCCAACCAGCATTCGACGTCAACGATGATCAGGAATGAGGAGAGGGTGTCTCTTGAGTTAGCATTAGCATTAGCATTAGTAGAGGCATATGATGCAAGAAAGCGAGCTTACGTAGCATCAGCCAAAAAAAAAAAAAAAAAACACTTCCATTTTACCCCTCCGTTCGTTCGAAATACCTGTCCAGCTGAGCCTTAAATTTATTTAGGCTATCAACTTTCACAAGGGATGGAAGTCTGTTCCACCAACGAACTACCCGCTGGCTAAAGGCAAATTTCCGGACATCTATCCTACATCTGTCTCTCCTCAATCTGAATTTATGCCCTCTCAGGTGATTATTCTGAGCAAGAGGAACAATCCCATCGGCATTGAGCATGCTCAAACCATACAAGGCTTTATACACCTCTATGCTCTGGAAACCTATAGGTCTGACTGTGCAGCACATTGTCATTTGGGATATGGTTTTTGCATCTCCTCTGTTATATTGCGATGTCAACTGTCGCACAGTGACCTGCGCACACTTCACTCACAACGAGCATCCACTTTGCTTAATCCTCTACAGCTCTGTGGGCGGGAGATGGTTTGATCCTTTTGAAACTATTCTGTGTAACCACTGTGTCGTGAGCAACCGACAAGGCATGCCATGTCTGATATGGGAGCACCCGACGCATACGCTACTATAGTCATGTTCATTTGAAAATCTGTGATATCATTACTGAAACTTTATAGGCCCCGGTTGCCAAGCGTTTCTGTGGCCAAGTGATTTCAGAGCCGTATAAAGCATTCTCCTTTAAAGGAATCACTCTTCTGTTTAAGTTTCCAGTTACTTTCTCTTAAGTTCTTGGTAAAAGAAAGGTGTCTTTCTTTCTTAAGTAAAAGAAAGACACCTTTCCTTTAATTTTTTATTCGAGTTACTAACCTAACAACTGCTTGGCCACTCGTGACATTATTTCTGCCTCCCCGTGGCCAGGTCAGTGGTAAAACCAACCCTCAGGGCCAAAAGTAGTATAAAATGGAGAAAGAAACCTTTCCTCCACTTGATCCATTGAGATCACCTACCGATACGGACCAACCAGATCGTGACCATTATCAAAATAAAAGGCAAAAAAAGATCCATGTTAACAAGACCACCCAGCCTTTCTCCTAATACATTCACTGTCGGACTATCCTGTGAGCAAATTATCCCCATTTCTAATTTAGAAATGCTTGGAAAATGCTGCAGGAACACTAAAGATGGTAAAATGTCTACAGTCTGGAGATCTGCTGGTAAATCATTCAGAAAGTTTAATGAAACTAACCACCTTTAGTGGAATACCAGTTAAAATTACACCACATGCCACTCTGAATACCTCCAAAGGAGTTATAGAAGAGTGGGACCTCATTAACATTTCAGAGGAAGAAATTGTGCAAGAATTGGCTGATCAAAGAGTCATACTAGCAAAGAGAATATTAATCAAGAAAGATGGGGAATTAATGCCTACACGGAACCTAATACTGACTTTCAGTATCCCAAATTCACCAACAACAATTAAAACAGAGTATCTAAATTATCGCATACGTCCAAATATACCGAATCCCATCAGGTGTCATAAGTACCAGAAATATGGACACTCTCAGGTAGCATGCCGTGGCGCTATGATATGCCCAAATTGTGGTTCAACAGAACACACCCAAGCTGACTGTATTGTAACCACCTTCACCTGCCCGAATTGCAAAGGTAATCATCCGGCATATTTAATAAAATGTGGAAAGTGGGAAAAAATATTCAAAAATACAAAACAGAAAACAAGGTAACATACCAGGAAGCCAAAAAACACATCATGCAGTTTATGCCGAAACGCTCATATGCACAAGCAGCTCAACAAAACGTTTCTGCTTCTCAGACCGACATCTCAGTCCCTCCAAACACTTCAATTTCCGATTGGGCCAGGTCCCTGCTTAATGCTAAGCCGCAACCTTCCAAACAAAGTCTACAAGAACAAGAAAGTAATACTCCAATTTCCATTCCACCCAATATACCTGCAACTACTAAACAAGCAGACAAATCTGCACCAACGGATCATATCCAAACAATAAAAAAATTCCCCGTACATATGGATGTTGACAACAAAGTTGAAACAGGTGAAACTATATTTCATCTTCATGCAGAAGAAGATATGGATACAGAGCGACCGGCATTCCCAAAAAAAACAAAGATAGACATAAAACGTGAACGACACAAACAAATTGCTCAAAAAAAACCAGACAGATCAAAACACAACTCCAAAAACGTGAAATGCAGCACATACTTCAATGGAATTGTAGAGGCATGAGTGCCAATACAGACGACTTATATGACCTGATTAATAGATATAATCCGATGATAGTTTGTTTACAAGAAACCAATTTAACGCCGCAAGTAACTCTCTCAATCAAAAACTTCACAATGTATAGAAAAGACAGGAATACTGCAAGATCCGCACATGGAGCGGTGGCGATCTTAGTAAAGAGTCAAAATTCCCTCTCGAATTATCTCTCTACAGACGGACTTGGAAGCTGTTACTGTGCGTGTGGCTCTTGGAATAACGCTATCGCTGGTTTCAATATAGCTTCCGCCAAACAGTCCCATCACACTAAAAGAACTAGAATACCTTATAGTTCAAGTGTCAATACCCTTCTGTCTCCTCGGTGACTTCAATGGCATCACCCATTGTGGGGATCTTCCCTCATGGATCAAAGAGGACATCTGATTGAGACCTTACTGAATCAACAGCAGTTAACCTTATTAAATATTGGCCATCACACTTATATTCATCTTCCCACAGGATCCACCTCAGCAATTGACCTGTCCATCTGCTCTCCCATACTGTTCCCCAGTTTGGAGTGGTCAATCTTAGAAGATCCACACAACAACGGCCATCTTCCAATTATATGCAAAATTCAAACAAAACAATCCCAATGTCCCTACCAGAGAATAAAATGGAAGTTCTCAAAAGCAAATTGGACAAAATACTCAAGCTGGGTGTCTTTTGATGATCAATTTATAAATACACAATCTAAAGACAGTCACCGAGCACATTACCACAAATATTCTGGCAGGAGCTTCTGAAACAATTCCTCAATACTCTGCAGACCAACACAGATATGCAAAACGCTCGTGGAATAAGGCTTGCAATAGTGCCAAAAGAGAGAAAAATAAGCCTGGAATCAGTTTCGTAGGTCCCCCACAACAGCCAACCTCATATTATATGAAAAAACAAAACGCAAGGGCAAGACAAATAAGAAGAAAGGCAAAAAAAGACTGATGGATAAAGTTTGCCAGTACAATCAAGAAGGACGACAGCAGTCGGATAATATGAAAAAAAATCCAACAATTAAATAATAAATACATTCCATTTACTACTCCAATCCTGATTTGAAATGGACGAGAACTGTCCTCCCCTAAAGAAATAGTCAATTTCCTTGGAGAAACTTTTAGTTAAATATCAGCAGCATCCACATATGACAATTCATTCCTGAAAATTAAAACTTCAGCAGAAAAATATAAAATAAATTTTAATACCACACGACCTCTTTCTTATAATCAGCCCTTCAACTTAATTGAACTCCAAGAAGCCCTAAACAGATCAGCAGGACCAGACAGAATCTATTACATAATGCTCAAACAACTGAATAACACATCTTTAAAATTATTACTAGTATTATATAATCGGATTTTCCTTTAATGTGTTTATCCTTCCTTATGGCATCACGCAGTAATTCTTGCTTTTCCTAAACCGGGGAAGGATCAATCAGTTCCGTAAAACTACCGACCAATTTCTCTCACCAGCTGTCTCGGTAAAACACTCGAAAAAATGATACACAACAGACTAAAATGGACTCTTGAAAGTAAAATGCTGTTAAATTTCAACCAATACGGTTTCCACCAAAACAGATCCTGCTTGGATCTTATGACAAGAATTGAAACTAATACGTATTCGCAACGCTTATGTTAAAAATCAACATCTACTGATGGTCAGTCTAGACATCGAAAAAGCTTTTGACACCACATGGGAGTATGGCATTCTTCGAGAGCTCTATTCCATGGGGTTGAGAGGACACTTACTACAATTCATTCAAAATTTCTTAAGCTCAGAACCTTTTAAGTTCGTCACCAGAATGTACTGTCAGAATGTTTTATTCAGGAAGAAGGGGTGCCCCAAGGGTCCATACTTAGTGCTACTCCCAAGGAACCATACTTAGTGCTACTCCCAAGGGATATACTTAGTGCTACCCCTCTATGCAATTTAGCTAAATACAATGACACTGAATATTCCTAGAACTATAGAGATATATATGTATGCTGCCGATCTTGCCATATCATTCATCAAACATTAATACCATTGAGAGACAGCTACAACTTTCCATAAATAAGCTGGAGACATGGACTCAACAAAAGTGTTATCGTCTATCAGAACAAAACACGATTGCGATCCATTTCTGTAAAAAAACGCAAATTACATCCAGAACCTGAACTTCAATTAAGAAATCATTCAATCCCTCTCGCCAGCAATATCCAGTTTTTAGGTTTAACACTAGATGTGAAACTAAATTTTTCCATGCATATAAGTTATCTTAGAACCATCTGTTTGAAAACACTCAATATACTTAGAGCTATCTCTGCCATAGCGTGGGGTGCAGATAGATACACTCTTCTGCACTTGTATCATTCTTTCATCAGGTCGCGTCTAGACTATGGCGCAATCGTCTACGACTCAGCCAGTAAAAGTGTGCTTACAAGATTAAATACCATACAACACAGTACTCTTCGCACTGCTCTTGCGGCCTTCCGAACTTCCCCGATCCAAAGTCTCTATATAGAGGCAAACAAACCTCCGTCCCCCTCAGGAGGAAAATGTTACTACTACTCACCTACGCAGCCAGACTTAAAAGCCTTCCAGATCATCCCAATCAACCGCTACTCTTCAATCCTGAATGGATAACATTTTATAACAATAAGCCCACAGAAAACAGACTCACTGGTGTTAGATTACAAGAGTTGATTCACTGCTGGAACGTACATTTTGAAAACACGCTCAAAGAAACTAAAATACCTGATACACCCTGGTCCACAAATCTACCACAAAGAAACTAAAATACCTGATCCACCCTGGTCCACAAACCTACCATACTGTGACACATATTTCCAACAATGGGAGAAAAAGTTCCTGGAAAACCGTAACATCAAACAACTGCACGAAGAGCATGCTTATAGCAATGTGCAGAGCCGCATAATATATACTGATGGCTTAAAATCAGACGGCGCTGTAGTTGCTGCAGCAGTTTTTTCCTCCTTCACAGTGTCTGTATCTCTTCCAACTGAATGCAGCAGCTATACGGCGGAACTGTATGCAATCCAGGTAGCTATTGAGAATATCAATATTCATCTCAACACCAGTAGTTTAATATATACAGACTCCATGAGTGCGCTGTCCGCAATAAGTAATATATTCTCAACTCCACATCCCATAGTAAAACAAATACGGTCTGGCCTAAATCATTTACTGAATAGCAATCATACCCTAAGCTTCTGTTGGATTCCGGGGCATGATGGCGCCGTAGATAACGAAACAGCAGAGCAGGCCGCCAAACATCCAAACAGTACCGCACCTCCATCTTACCAAGTACCCTATATAGATTTACTAACACATATCCGACATATCTATAGAGACCAGTGGTTATACATTTGGAAGACCCAATGAATCACTGTTGTGTATATGGGCATATATACACTGTGCTGCCACTTTATTAGGTATATCCGTGCTGTGCACACAAATGGTCTGTTCTTCCACAATGTTGCATGACCACAGTTGTGAATATATATGCAGCAGAACAACCTTTCTAGTATCATTTAAGCGTAAAACCTTAGCAAGAATGGGGAAAAGGAGTGATTTAACAGACTTCGAACGTGGCATGGTAGTAAATGCAAGATGTGCTGGATAAAGCATCTCTGAAACGGCAGTTATCCTGAACTTTTCACGCACCACAGTGTCAAGGGTGTATCGAGAATGGCACTCCCGTGGAAGGAAATCGCTTGTTGATGAGAGAGGTCAGAGAGTATGGCTAGAACTGTGAAAGCAAACAAACGGGCCACAATTTCGCACATCATGTCAGAATACAACCTTGGTACGCAGAACAAAATATCACAGCGGACCACTAATCGCACTTTGTCGCGAATGGGCTACAACAGCCGACGGCCACATCGCGTACTTTTGTTTTCAATGAGGAACAAGAGAGCACGGTTCCTGTGGGCACAGCAACACCAGCATTGGACTATCGAGGATTTTTTTTTTTTTTTTTTCGTTAGTTGTTGGCGCATCGGCTTCTGTGGCCATATTGCACCACTCAAAGTTTTTGCATTTTCTACTCTGATCCAAGCCCGAGGCGGGATTCGAACTCGCGACCTTTGGGTTGCCAGGCAGGCACTTTACCCACCCGGCTAACAGTTGCTTGGTCTGACGAGTCGAAGTTCCTGGTGCATTATGTTGATGGAAGGCTCAGAATTTGTCAAAAAAAAAAACATGAATCCATGGACCCGTCATGTCTGACGACTACTGTGCAAGGTCGAGAGGGCAGTGTTATGGTGTGGGGAATGTTTCCTCGGCACACGTTGGGTCCATTGATACACATAGATTCACGTCTGAATGCCACATCTTACCTAAACATCGTTGCTGACGAAGTGCATCTGTTCACATTGACAGTTTATCCTCAGTCAGATGGTTAGTTCCAGCAGAATAATGCGCCGGGGCACAAAGCCCGAATCACTATGGAATGGTTCCAGGAACATCACAATGACTTTTCTTTGCTGCAGTGGCCCACTCAGTCCCTGGATCTCAATCCTATTGAACATCTTTGGGATTAACTGGAAAGGGCTGTTCGCTGCAGGCCTACACCTCTGTTGAATCTCAAGGAACTGCGTGACGCACTCATGTCGGCATGGTACTCCCTTCCTGCACAACGTTTTCGGCATCCTGTTAAATCCATGCCTAGACGAATTCAGGCTGTTTTGAAGGCTAAAGGAGGCTCAACACGCTACTAGTTAGATGTATCTAATAAAGTGGCAGCACAGTGTATGTATGTATGTTCTTATATGTGTATGTGTACATAAGTTTCTTGTTTTTTTAGGTCCCAGCCGCCGAAATCTCAGGAAATTACGCGGCAGGACCTACACGAATAACTTAAGTCTACTGGGTTCTTGTTTTGCCTCCACGGGGCGAAGGTGGGGCAACGCTGGGCTCCAGCAAGCACCCAGCGGCTAAATGACCAGATGAACAACGGTGCACGACCTTACACAGGTACAATACCCACACACTTTTAAACCTCTGACATTCCCAGCAAACTGGTACACCCACAAAGAAAGCAATGCAGAGACGGGGGAAACCCCTGGTGCCGCATGACAACAATATACTTTACAATACCTTACTTAAACATCATTGCTGACCAGGTACACCCTTTCATGACAACAGTCTTCCCTTCTGGCGGAGCCATCTTTCAGCAGTATAATGTGATATGCCACACCGCCCGGATTGTTTGAGACTGGTTCGCGGAACATGTGGAAGACTTACAGGTATTGCCCTGGCCTACAAATTCCACAATCAGTCCCATCGAGTATCTGTGGTTTGTGTTGGAACAGCAACTGCGATTTGCGGCGACTTTTTGGTAATGAAAGGATCTGCTGGTTACGTGCTGGTACCAGATACCACAAGACATATTTAGAAATTTTGTAACATGCCTCGCCGGGTATGAGCTGTTTTGGCTGCCCGTGGAGGACCAACATCATATTAGGTAGGTGGTCATAATATTTTGACTCATCCGTGTATATATATACCGCATTTTCCCATGTATAAGACGCACCTTTTTTCGAAAAATTTCGGGTCTAAAAACTGGGTGCGTCTTATACAGTGGTTGTAGATTTTTTTTACTTGCATTTCCCGCTTGTTTTCTTTGCGCTCATTGTTTCGCTCTTGTTACCGGTATATTAGGTTACGTTTTACCACATTCTGCCCAGAAATGGCTCAGAAAAGATTTTCAAACAGTGCTGAATTCAAGTTAAAAGTGATCCAGTTTGCAAAAGTGAATGGAAATCGCGCTACTGAGCATACGTTTGGTCCTCCTCCAATGAGAAAACAATCCGAGACTGGCTACAGGAAGAAGAAACCCTACCGAAAACGCCAAGGCAGAAGGCAATGAGAGGCAAGTCAGCAAAATCGCCTGATTTAGAGAGGGAATTGAAGATATGGATTGAGGAGTAAAGGGCAATTGGAATTCCTGGGTCCACAAAGATGGTTCAGCATGAGGCCAGAAGAACTGCTGATGAAAAAAGAAGTTACTGATATCAAAGGAGGACACAATTGGTGCTTCAGGTTCATGAAACGGAATGGACTAAGCATGCATAGACGCACCAGACTTTCCCAAAAGATGCCTGAAAGCTATGAGCAGAAGGTCCTTGAATTTCATCGTTTTGTCATTCAATGTCGGAAGACACATCAGTTTGAGTTGGGACAGATTGCAAATATGGACGAAGACCCCTTCAATTTGATGTCCCAAGTAACAGAACTGTTGATAAGAAGGGGGTGAAAACTGTAACTGTGAAGACAAAGTACAAAGTACAAAGTACAAAGTATGTTGAGGGTCAAACGGCACCAGGAATTTCTCCCATCTCCGCGAGTGTTCGCTGTATCGAGGGACAGTGCTCTGTCAAGACCAGAGATTTAAAAGTGTGTGGATCATGTGTTGTGTAGTATGTTGTGCCCATTGTTCTTCTGGCCTATTGGCCGTCGAGCCCCTGATGAGACCCGACGTTGTCCGTACTATGCCAACGAGGAGGCTGGCCAGGTGTACCTTGAAATTTATTATACTCTGGCAGGTCCCGCCGCCTAATTTCCTGGGATTTCAGCGGCTGGGTCCTATAAAAAAAAAAAAAAAAAAAAAAAAAAGATAGATAAGTTAGTATGTGGGGTTTGTTCCCCGAAATTACCATGGGATTGTACGCTAAAATGACAAGTTCTAGAGGCCTAATGGGGCGGGCAATAATTTTGGTGCTAATTTAAATTTGGATGCGTGGGGCTTTCGCGGTGTATAGTCAAAGACAAGGGTAGGGAGACTGAAGGCTGGGGGGGAAGAAAGAGAAGTAAGGGGTCGATAGGGTAGATGGCCCCTGCAGTCAGTGGCCCATGCACGCCCATGCCCCACCAGAGGGAAAGGGGGATGGCAGGAGGAGGAGAAGACAGCGAGCCATCTCCCCCCCTGCCAAGGAATAGGAGTGAAAGCAGGCTGGTCAAGGTTGCCAGCCCAGATCGCCATATGGCTAGGTGGCAGCAATGTGCTGCAATCATTTCTCTGAGCCCTTGCATGGTAGTATCTGGGAAGGTTTCCGTGGTTGTGTAGACATTCTGCTGGCCTGCACGGCATGGTTGTTTACTGCAGTGGTTGAGGCTGTGGGAGCGTCCTTCTCCTTGTGAAGAGGTCCTGGGCCAGCTGCGCGAATGCCTTGTATGTGTCAACTTCAGTTATGGCGAGGTCTTCTTGATTACGGAGGTTGAGCTGTGTTCTAGTAATGAACCTGCAATAGAGGTCCTCATATAGTGGGCAACTGTACATTAGGTGCTCCCACGTTTCACGTTCACCACAGAGGCAGAACGGTGTATCACTCAGTCCAAATCCTTGCAGTTTGTCTCTAATGGCCCCGTGTCCCGTCAGCAGGTAGGTGGTGTAGAGTCCTGGTGAGAGCCACGGTGGATAATTCGGGTATACCAGCCGTATGTTGGGTAGAAATTTTCTAGTTATTGCACCTTTGCTGGAGGTCTCCCAGCGGGCCTGCCAAGTTTGTTGGAGGTAAGCGGAGAGACGGCTCCTTTCTTCTTTGGGATCATTTGACAGATCTATGGTGTAGTCGAGGCATGTTGCCGTTCTGCCTTTGGTCAGTTGATAGAGTAGCCCATGCTTAACAATCTCCAGGTCCAGAGGGAGGGATCCCGTTAGAGCCTGGAGTGCGTGGGTACTTACAGTGTTACATGCTCTCGAGATGGTTAAGAGTATGTGTCGCTGTGTAGTCTCCAATTTTTTCCGGTTCACTGCAGTGGTAGCCTTGCGATACCATATTCCAGAAGCATATGTAATCGCTGGCAGGAAAATAGCTTTATAGTAGAGGCTGAGGGTTTTCCGCCTCAAACCCCATTCCTTGCGTGTGATTCGCGCAAAAAGTGCGGAGTATCCTCTAATTTTCTTCCGTAAGTGCACTATATGTGGTGTAAAGCTCAGGTTTTTGTCTAGTACGACTCCAAGGTGCTTTAATTCGGTGGTAAGCTTGATTGTGTTACCTTGTATCTTGATTTGAGGGGGTCGTCTGGTGTCTAGGGCTCCTTTTAATAATATAGATCTTGTCTTCGAGGATGAGATCTTCAAGTTATTGTTGTTAGCCCAGTCCTCTAGAGTTTCTATTGCTCTGTTGGCGGTGTTCTCCAGTTGCGCCCTAGATCCCCCAGGCAGCATCAGAACCACATCATCCGCATAGGCTAGGTGAACGACGTCGCCGAGTTCCAGGTTCAAAAAGCCATCTAGAACCAAGTTCCATAGGAGTGGGCCCAGGATTGAGCCCTGTGGGCATCCTCTGAATACTTCTCTTGTTACTGAACAATATGGTGCTCTGACTGTCACGAACCTATTCGACAGATAGGATTTGATGACTTGATACAGATTTGATGGTAGGTTGGCTTTCCGGAGTCGGGCCAGGACGCTTGGCCACCATAAAGTGTCAAACGCCCCAGCAAAGTCTATTGCTATGACCAGAAAGTATTTCTGATCTGAGGTAGTTGCAGCATTTGTAATATTTTCCAGGACATCCAAGGTTGAGCATCCCTTCCTAAATCCATATTGTCGGGGTGACTGCAAGCCGGCTGCAGTGTAGTGGATCCCTATTCTGTTTCTTAATAAGTGCTCAAAGAGCTTGCTCAGGACTGATAACAGTGCTATGGGTCTGTACGACCCCGGAAGGTCCAGTTGTTTGTTGGGACTTTTGGGAATGAGGCACAAGTTTGCAGTTTTTGCAACTGTGAAGACAAGTGGACATGAAAAGAACCATTATACAGTTGTTCTAGCTTGTTGTACGGACGGAACCAAGCTGCCTCCTATGCTGTTTTTCAAACGCAAAACAATGTCAAAAGAAGACATTCCTCGAGGAGTGATTGTACACGTTCATGACAAGGGTTGGATGGATCAGGATGGGATGAAGATCTGGTTTGAGAAAGTTTGGATCAGGAGGTGGGCTCTTACGCAAACCTGCCCTATTGGTGCTTGATCAGTTCAGGGCACACATAACAAAAAATACAAAGAAGATTGCTTCAGAGCAAAAAACAAAACTTGCCATCATACCTTGACATCCCAGCTCCAGCCACTTGATGTCAGCATTAACAAACCCTTCAAAGCTGACATGAGAGACGAATGGAACCAATCGATGAAGTCTTCTGGAGACAATTTGACACCAGCAGGAAGAGAGAAGAAAACCAACTATAGGAGAAGTTTGTACCTGGGTGAAAAGATCCTGGGATATCAAGATTGAGATCGTTGTCAAGTCATTTAAGAAATGTGGCATTTCAAATGCTATAGATGGAACTGAGGGCGAGGAAATATATGAAGACAGTGATTCGACATCAGACAGATGAGGACAAGCTAATGGATGGGAATTTTAACAGTTATTAATTTTATGATGAATAAAACTTGAGTTCAATAACTTTATGTAATACATTTTTTTTCAAATTTTGGGCCCCAAAATTGAGGTGCGTCTTATACATGGGGAAATATGGTATATATATTGGGACAAACATATGCCTATGTTTCTGTGTGTGCGTGTGTGTGTGTGAACACTTAGTTTTCTTAAAAGAAAATTCAAATGTTTTATATTTAAAACAGCTCACCTTTATTTATTCTTATTTTTACATAAATATATAATAATAACTTTTTCATCAATTTGCTATATAAGGAATAATTTGGAATAATACATAAGGAATAATTTGGAATAAAGGAATAATTTGACCATTTCCAGAGGCTCCGTTTCGCGAACCCCCCTGAAACTGATCTACAGACCCCAGTTTCGGAAACGCTGCATTAAGGTAAGGTTTCCCGAATGTTTCCGATACCCTTCATCAGAACGTGCTGTTGGAGGAACAAAAATAAACAGGGTTACAAATTGGAATACAGTTACCAATATTACGATTACAATTACTAATATTATGAATATTGCATTTACAATTTTCAAATAAACAATTCTAAGTTGGGATTATTGTTACAATAGAACAGCGGTTCCCAAACTGTGCTCCGCTGGATATTTAAAATTTTTGAGGGAAACAGCGATACTCGACATCTGTCGGACTCCGCGCGCACTATTATCTCTAGGTATTTCACAGTTTCAACATTACTTATTAAGTTGTTTGGATCTAAATACACTGGTGTGTAAAACTTAAGGACCAACACTATTTCTAAAGGTTACAACCACAAAATCAAACGAAACAACCTTTGGCGATTTGTGTAACTGTTGCCGTTCAGTAGAAAGCTCGCGCACATGCAAAAATTTGAATCGTGATGAGAGGGCTCACATAAACAGATAAAAGCAGCAGTTCAGCAGCAATCATGCTCACCATTCGGTGAGCACGATTGTTACAGACGTTCGATTGGTTTCATACAGTGCCAGACAAAGAAATGTCCAGTAGACAACATATGGATGACTTTACCCTCGGTCCAATAATTGGGAAGCTTGAGGAAGGTCGAAGTGGGAGGAGTATGGCTGCAGGGTTCGGTATCGCCCATAACATCGTCTCACGTGTGTTGTCGGCCTTCAGAAAGACAGGTGCAGCTGTTCGAAGGACCGTCGGTGATCGTCCACGAAAAACAACGCCCAATGATGACCGCTATATACTCCTACAGGCCTAGATGGACGGACATCATTGCAAACCAGCTGCACAGGACGCAGGATATCGCGGTTTACTGTGGCCAGGCGACTCCACAAAGGTGGACTGTTTGCACGACGGCCAATACGCTGTGTCTCTTTAACACCTGTCCATCGGAGACATCGTTTATAGTGGTGCATCGAACACAAGGACTGGACAGCAGTGCAATGGAGTAAGGTACTTTTTACTGATGAGAGTAGATGCAGTCTCAGCAACGGTATCACCACGCAAACATCACTGAAAGGGATCGATATGGCAGACGAGGTGTTCTTGTTTGGAGAGGCAGTATCCTGGATGGACGTACACAGCTCCAGATACTGGAAGGTGGTACTGTAACCGGTGCACGCTACTGTACTGTGGTAATTCTTTCCCATGCGCGTCTGTTCTGAGGTGCCATTGGCTCCGAGTTCGTGTTTATGGATGATAACGCCAAACCCCATCGCACTGCAGCTGTTGATATGCTTTTGGAAAGCGAGGACATTGTTCATATGGATTGGCCTGCCAGTTCCCCCAATGTAAATCCCATAGAACACATATGGGACGCTCTGGGGAGATGCCTAGTGGCACGTCCACACCCACCAGAAAATGTTCACCAACTGAAGATGGCGCTGACAGAGGAACGGACGATGTTACTGCAAGAACTTATCAACAACATTGTTCTAAGTATGGACAGGTGGTGCAAAGCCTGCGTCAACATTAGGGGTGGCGATATCTCCTACTGAGGACCATCTCTTCCCTTTGTTCCACCTTTGGCAGTGATGCATCTGTATCATGGCAGCCAGTGCTATGTTGCCATTTTTGAATAAAGTCCCTCTGTACCGTTTTGTTTTCGTTGTTGTGTTGGTGTTGCTTGCTTCATCATTTCTGTATGCTTTTCCAACTCCAGGACACTCCTATGAGACATTACAGGTAGAAACCTGACTGTTCCTTAAGTTTTGCACACCGGTGTACATTTACTGGTGCAACTGTTAGGTGTTTCTTTTGGCCTAGGGGCGCCGTGAAAAAATTACTGAGACACCAAGGGTGCCGTGAACAGATAAAGTTTGTAAACCTCTGCAATAGAACCAGATATTAAATTTGGTAAATATAAGGAGATTAAATTCTTATCTGTTGACGAACTCCTCTTGCCGAAGCTCCCAGACACCTGATGTTTATACAGAGAAGAGGACTGCCAGCAGTTAATTTATACCTGAGGGATTCATTTCAATAGCCAATAGAATTGTGCAAGGATTTTTATCCGCCATCAGGGTTTCTTGTGTAGTGGTCTCCTGAGGTGACATTTGCTCTCGTATTCTGATTTTCTATCCTAGAGCCGGGGCTTTTTGAGGTGACTTTTCGTATCCCAACAGTCAGGTCTGATGATGGGTATTGGTAAGTTACCTGAAACGTTACCTTTATGTTTAGTGGCTTAGGCGAATAGCTTAATAAACTGTATTATTAATTTCACATGATATATGAGTGGTATTATATTTAGTAATAATCTTAATGGAAAACAACCACGTAACGTCCTTCCCTAACTACATATAAAATAGAAGTTTATGTTTTTTCGCCTCTTTCAAAAATATCGTTTTTTTTATTCCCCCCCCCACCGAAGTGTTTGAGAGAATTCAGAGTGGCGCTGTGTATAGAATGTTGTGGAAATGGATACGATGTGCATCGTTCTTTTAGTAACGTAATTGTAGTTTTCCTGTAATATATGTTTGTTTGACTTTTATTTTTCAAACTTCGTATTCTTCAGTATGGGAGATATTAACCCACCCATAAACGCAGACTCGCATGAAAGTTATTATTATGAGCTTGCACTGGAATATAAAAAAAAGTAAGTTAAATATTGTGTAATTTTCCTATGAGATGAAACCTTGTCAATTCTGTAGACTGATATTTTAATGTTATTATTAGTATGTACATTTTTATATAATGAATGAACAGTGTTTTATCAAAGGTTTTATTTATTTATGTAAAGCATTTGATAAAACACTGTTTTGGAATGAATTGGTTACTTTTAAAAATTTACACGAAACATTGTGAACAAGGTTGCTAACTTACAGCTGTCACCGACACTAAAACATATAATAGGTAACAATTGAAATCTAGATGAATCAGCATTAGCAGTGGCATGTGATGCAAGAAAGAAAGCTTATACAGTGTCAGTCAAAAAAAAAAAAACCTCCCATTTCACCCCCCCCCAATAGTTTGTCTAGTTCTCTGAATTCATTTAAGCTTATCAGCTTAAATGAATTCAGCTTAAATGAATTTCATCTGTTGTGGAAGCTATCAGCTTCCACAACAGATGAAATATCTGTTGTGGAAGCTGAATAAAGATCAAAACAAATTATATCAAAATTATAACAATTTTGATATAATTTGTTTTGATTTTAGGAAAGCATTTGATACTGTTGAACAAAAAAAACTGCTGTACAAATTGGAGCAGTGTGGTTGGCATTTAGGGCAAGTTACTGCTTGGATAAAGGGTTGAGTGGTTGAAGACCAGGGTTTAGTGCTGAGTCCATTGTCCATATTATTAACGATATTGATGAATATATATCAGGCTTAATGTCTAAATTTACAGATGATACTAAGGTTGGCAGGGTGGTTAACTATTTCAACAAGATATAAGATGATTTGACAGCTTGGCTGAGTAATTGAAGTTTCAGTCTAACATTGACTAATCAGACCCTTATGTAATGGATGTGAGATAGTATTAGATACCTCATACCCCAGCTGAAGTTGCAGATAAACTCAACAGTTACTTTGCATCGATATTTACAGAAGAAAAACGCTTTGTGTCAATGAGAAATTATGGGAGTGAAGTTGAAAAAAAATGCAATTAATGATGTTGAAATTTCACTTTTATTTAATGAAAAAATGGTCGAGCCTACAGCAGGCCAGTAAGACTCCTGGGGTTGATACCCGGTAATCTTAAGGGAGGTGGCAAGTGAGTGCATTGAACCATAGAGGCTAATTATGAGAGCATTACTGGACTCGGGGGGGGGGGGGTTAATTCCGTTGGATTGGAAAAGTGCCAATGTATCTTCAGTATATAAGGACGGTTCCAGCAGTGAAGTGGGAAATTACAGTCTAACTTCAGTAGTAGGGAAAATCATGGAGGCAGTGATCAAGGATGGAATTCAGGATCATTTAGATAGAAATGGAATTCTGAAGGATACTCAGAATGGTTTTGTAAAGGGAAAATCATGTTTAACTAATCTGGTTAGCTATTTTGAAAAAAAGGTCACTTGAGAGCTGAACTTAGGGAATAATTTCAATATAGTTTATTTGGATTTCTGCATTTGACTCAGTCCCACACGAGTGATTACTTTATAAGCTGGAACAGGTTGGAATCACAGGGAAAATCCTTAAATGGATAGTTGGATTGCTTCAGGGCAGGAGGCAGAGGTTGTGATAAATGGTTAGATCTGGTTAATGTAAGAAGAATGGTACCCCAAGGATCAGTATTGGGACTGTTGTTTTTGATTTTCTTAAATGATATTGAT
The DNA here is from genome assembly GCF_048544385.1 of Mastigoproctus giganteus. Classification (NCBI taxonomy): domain Eukaryota; kingdom Metazoa; phylum Arthropoda; class Arachnida; order Uropygi; family Thelyphonidae; genus Mastigoproctus; species Mastigoproctus giganteus. Next base: position 36,292,498 of record NC_143588.1, read on the forward strand.
GAAGGGATAGAGGGTGTGATGTCTAAATTTGCAGATGATGTAAAGATCGGTAGAATAGTTGATGAACACCACCAAGCAGAGCTTCTTCAGACTGATTTAGACAGACTTCAGGGATTTCAGAAAAATGGTAGCTATGCTTTAATCCATTAAAGTGTAACAATAACCACAAAATAACTTACACACTTGGTGGAGTTGAACTAGTCAGTAGTGGAAGAGAGGGACTTGAGTTACGATACGATCAGACATGAAGTTCTCTGAGCATTGTAGACAGGTTGCAACGAAGGTCCATAGTGTCCTATTGATGATTTATCGAACAATTGCTAGTAGAGATAAGGACGTCATAATCCCATTATATAAGGCTATTGTTAGACCACACTTGGAATACTGTATTCAGGTATGGAGACTGAATACAGTATTCCAAGAAAGACATTGTGCTTCTTGAAAGAGTTAACTCGCCTGGTGAGATCGGCAAAAGGGCATCCATATGAGGAAAGACTGAATATGTGCGTTGCAGACGTGGAAACCAGGCACCTTAGAGAAGACTTGATTGAGGTGTTTGAGGCTATGAGAGGCATAAGTAAAATGAATGAGGATGAAATTTTCATGTCTATGATTCTAGAACTAGGGCACCATAATTTCTAGTTATTGGGGGAGATGTTTACCCTGGATTGCAGGAAGTTTTATTTTAGCCAATGAGTTATAAATTACTGAAATAAGTTACCCACATGGGTGGTAGAAGCTGACAGTTTGGGGAAATTCAAAGGTCAGCTGGACCTACAAGGGAAATGCATAGGTTGTCTATTTCCTTTTCTCTTATTATTTATTATTTTTTAAATTTTCTTATTCTTATTATTTTTTTATTTTATTTTTATTTTTTATTTTATTTTTTTTATTATAATTTTTTTTTTTACGGGTGCAGCATAAGAATAGGCTTCCTTGCACCATGTGGCCACTACTAATACTAAATGCAAGTTATTGCACATGGTAGCAGTAATCCAAGATTAATATACCAATTCTGTGTACTGCACTTGGAGTAGTAGAAAATGAAAGAGACCTGGGGTAATTGTGTAGTCAGATATGAAGTTCTCTTACTGCACACAGGCTGCAAGGATAGCTCATGGAATTTTGTCAATGAAATACAGGAACTTCACTTGCAGGCTTAATGCTGACAGAGGAACAATGCCTCTTGTGCAGACTGCTCATATGAGGGGCCATTAATTTAAATTGGGGAAGGATGGTTGTAGGATAGATGTGTGCAGCTTTGTCTTCCTCAAGTGGATGGTTGCTTGTTGGAACAAATTTCCATCTGTTGTTGTGGAAATGGGTAATAAATTGAAGGAAGAAATAGAGAAATTATTGGAGAGGATAGACATTACTTGGGATTTTTTTCTTTGGCCGATTCTTTATAAGCTTGTTTTCATGCATCATTTGCATGAAAATGATGAAAATTTCATGCACAAACTTAAAGCGCGAGTTAAGGGTGAAAGTTATTGACCCCACTAACATTTCACAATGTTATTGGTGTCCATAAAACCTCTGCAGTCACACACTGAGAAGTCGCGTTAGTCAATATGCTTTCCATAGCCAGTCAGAGGATTAAGAAGATTCTCGACATGGTTATAGCTTGTGTTGTGGTT